>NC_057863.1:119697325-119997325 GCF_019393635.1 Dromiciops gliroides
AATGTGGAACTTCTTACTGAATATGTCTAGCTGGATGTCACATTGGAACATTAAGTTGAACATAAGCTGTCATTCTTCCTGACTTCCTTACATTTCTTAATATACCTTCACCTTACTTCCGTTCAACTAGGCTTAAAACATTGAGATTAAGCAAAAAGAGATTATTTCTCATTATCTTATCTCTTTCCTCTTCTCCTCAATATCCAGCTCCTTTAAGGCTTGCCATACAAACATCTTTCAAGTCCATTTCCATTCCATTACGAGGGTTGCTACTCTCACTCAGGTTCTCATTAACTATATGTTATTAGAGCTTCCTAATTCCTTTTTATGTTTCTATCCCTTTCTATATCCACTTCTCACATAGAGCTATGTCCAGAGTAACAATAACAATACATAGAAGTGTATACATAATTATTCTATTCAAAACATTTTAGTGGCCCCTTTACCTTTGGAATAAAGCCTAAATTTGCCCTGGTATTCAGAGCTATCCATGATCTGGTAACAATCTACCTTTCATATTAAAAAAAATCTTATACTTCATCTAAACTGCATAATTGACCAGTCCCAGACATATACCATGATTTCTCTAGCCCATTCCTGGACTTTCACACCCCAACTCCCTACATAATATACTTCCCTCAGTATCTAGCACAAATGTCTTACAGTAAGTGCTTAATAGATCTGAGAATGATGAAGCCATACCCAATCAGTAAATTAATCAGCAAGTATTTATTAAATACCTATTATATTCTAAGCACTGTGTAAGTGCCTGCAATACTATATAATTATACATATATAATATCTGTCTATATATGTATATATACATATTTAGGCACATGGATGCATATACATAATATAATGTGAATCTTTAAAAGATTGTTTTATATTATATACACATACATATAATTTCTCAAATTATATGTATTATATAGCCAAATCAATTTTATTATTGACTTGTCTGTCTGCAGATTGTTGTATGGTTAACGTGTTACTTTACATCATACTCCTTCTTCTTTGGTCAGCTGTGATGGGTCAGATAGCTGTATCCAGTCAAGAATTCCTTCCCATAAATTAAACTAGGAAAATGAATATTTGCACATTTCCTTAGAATTTCAATTTCTCTGTTCTGTCAAAACAAGAAAACAAATCATAGAAAGAAACCGAGTTTCAGATACTTTTTTTTGCAGGATTTGTTACTACATTCCCCTAGAGGAGATACAAATGTGACCTTACAGTATTCTGGGCATTAGAACTTGTGATTTCAGGGGATGACTAAGTCCAAAATTCTATCTCCTTGAAATTTGTTTCCAGGATGTTAACTGCAAAGCAAGTTATATATAGCAGTAAATGCATGCTTAATTTGTGCAGAAATCATGGTGTGATGAATACAATTAAGAGCCTCAGAGGGAATAATTATATTACTGCATAAAGCTGGTGGTTCTCAAATTGCTTGGTGCCTGGACTTTAAATTGGCCTGTGTTCCTGTTGTGAAAGTCATCCATAGCAGTAACACAACTGCAGCAGGAGTGAGGGAGTTTCAAAGTCATGTCGAAAGCAGATTCTTTCTGATCAATTGCCATCTTTTCTGGTTTAAAGGCAAAACAATTGGCAATAGGCAAGGCAAACCTGATTGAACTGATAAAAATAAAAATGCAATGAATATACCCCATGCATTTTAGTCTGCTGTTGGGAAGCTGCTAGGGATAAAATATGAAACTGCTTCAAATAATGACTTCTAAACATCACTGTATGCAAATAAATTTTAATAAGTGAATTTACAATGAAAAATATTTTATTTCAAGAATCAAACTATAAATACAAACCTGGATTTGTATACATGGAAGAATGAGTTTGGCCTGCCCCCAAAGATTAACTGCATATAGAAACAGCAGGCTATGACCTGTTTAGGGCTATTCTCCAACATCAGAATTATATTGGAGATTCACCTTATTTTAATAACTCCAAAGTGCTGACTGGCTTCATTTGGCTCAGGAAGCACTATTTGTTCTGAGATAGTTTTCTGATACTTGGCTCCTAGCTAGTCAATGCAGTTATTTTTATGGTGCTAAACAATTCACAATTGATTTACATGAGGTTGCTTATTATCCTTGTGATTTTAAATTACAGCACCTGATCCAGAATAAATAAAGAGCCATTCAGTTTCTAGGAATATCATATGTAAAATCAGTTTTTTCATGCATGCTTGGATTTGATTTTGCTGCATCTTGAGTTTGTGATTCAGTTTCCCATGAGAAAAAAAGATGGCCTTGTCTAAGGAAGAGTCCTGATGGTTCAAGAATTCGAACTAAAGAGGAAAATAGATGAATGTAACTATTTCTGCAAAGGCCGGATGTACCTGATGATTAATCTGTCATTGAGACCTCTACCTGTGTCTCAACCCTGGTAATATTAGACTTCCATATTCTCCTTGAAGATTTTTATTTTAAAATTTGTTGTAAGCAAAAGAATAATGTAACATTGCTTTACCAATCTTATAGGTGAAACGGTATAGAAATGATTCCTACTCCCCATGCTTACCTCACAGGTTGGTCAACTTCACATACTCTGTTTATAGGTGACAAGACTATGTAAAGTATTTCCCTAAGGAATTTCTCTTTGATTTCACTTTATTGTTGTCTTTGGGTTATTATAAAAATGAGAGGAAAGAAAAACACCTTATGTTGTTGGATATACCTGGATTACAGAACAAATAATTTTTTTAAAAAGTCAAATGCAATGAGTTTTCTTACCCTTGATTTTAAATAACAGCTGGGAGAATCAGAAATTGGCAGGAAACTGGTAAATGAAAACAGATCACTAGAAAGCTCTTCCTCTTCCATCTCTTTGACCCTTTAAAAATCAACTTATAGGGGCAGCTAGGTGGTACACTGGATAAAGAACTGGCCCTGGATTCAGGAGGACCTGAGTTCAAATCCGGCCTCAGACACTTAACGCTTACTAGCTGTGTGACCCTGGGCAAGTCACTTAACCCCAATTCCCCCACCAAAAAAAAAAAAAAGAATAAAAAAAAATCAACTTATATATAACTTCTTCCAGGGATCATTTTCCCCTTGACTTCTCTTCCCTTCTACTATCTTTTCCCATAGACTTCACATACTTTTTTCTTTTTTCTTTTCCTCCATCATATTTATTCTTCAGTATTGCATATTTCAGCACTATAAGTTAATGTCCTATCTCTGTACTAAAATTAAGGTCCTTCGAGGGGAGAGATGATATTTTATCTAAACTTTGTATCTTTCACCTTGGTACCTAATAGAATTCTCTCTCTGCACACAGTAAACAGGAAACTTGTCTTTTCTCTTTCCTTTATTCTCATTAACCACCCCCACACACACACACCAATGTGTATCATATTTCTCTATGAATACGCCATATCCTACACACACCAATAGATTGGAAGTGAAGACAAGGCTTGTGTACATTTTTAGTTTTGTATGCCCAAATCTAATATGTATAATGGTTTGCATTTAGTATGCACTTAATAAATATTGGTAAAAATTGAATAAATACTTATTATATACATTTCAATATTTATATATACTTGAGGAACCAAAAACAGATTTATTAAATCAGAAAATCTTGGAATTCAAAGGGTACTTAGATATCAAATAGTTTCAATGTTAATTTTATAGAGAAACTGAAGTTGAAAAAAGTGAAGTGACTTACCCAAGGACTCAACAGTTAGTTAATAATAATCTCTGACATTATATAGCTCTCAAAGGCTATCAAAGTAATTTACATATGCTCTGTCATTTCATCCTTATAACAACCCAGTAAGGTAGACAGGGTGCAAATCATTTGGCCCATTTTACAGTTGAGGAAAGAGAAGCCCAAATAGGATTGTTATACTGAGAATTAGAAGGGACTATAGAGATCATATAGTCTAACCTTCGTATTTTACAGAAGCGGACACTAGGGCCCAAAGCCTATTTAATATTAAATATTGCAGGATTGAGATTTGAATCCAGGATAGCTAATTCCAAAGCTAGTAATCTTTCCCTATACTAAACTGCTGGCTATTGTATCAGAAGGATTTGATCTTAATTCTCTCAAAAGTCAAATCTGACACCACACTATACTATATATTATCTTCATATGACTTCTATGAGCCCTCTCTTCTCAAGCCTTCAACTACATCTGTTTGCCCTCATTTTCAAAAGGCATACTTGCCTCTCACATTACTGTTAATAGAATCTTCTGAACACTTACAACTTCCCTTCTCTAGTACTCAAAACATCTCAATATCCTCATTCTTTTGTCTATCGTATCTTCCATTTCCAGGAAAAGTATCACTCTCCTTCCCCCATGTGTCCTCGCTGAATCAATAATCCTCTTTGTCTGATGAATTTTTCTTTTCCTCTCTTTTGACTCCTGTAGCTCATCCTACTATAGAAACAGTCAATGGTCTTTTCTGTCATAGAAAGAAAATCCTGCAAATGCCCTCCCCCTCAAATTACGCTCTTATCTCTTTCCTTTTCACTACCAAATTTCTAGAAAGACAATCCTGAAGATTTTTTTGTCTCTTTTTCCTCACCGTCCACTTATTTATTTCTCAGTTCTTGTCATTCCTCACCTCTCTGCAATATCTGATACTGTTGACCACTCCCTCCTCTGTATTTTCTCTACTCTCATGTTTCATGACACCACGCTGCCCTATTTCTACTCTTGCCTAGCTGCCTAGCCTTTCTCAGTCTCTTTTGGAATATCAACATACTATGCACAGAAGGACTCTGTCCTATGGCCTCTTCTTTCTTTGCATACATTCTCTTGTTGGTCTCATTAGCTGCTCTATGTTCAGCTGTCATCTTTTTGTAGGTAACTCCCAAATCTTACCTCATTTCTCTCCTAAATGTAAGCCTGTCATCTTCAGCTATGAATAGGCATCTTCACCTGAATGTCCAATAGTTATCTTTAACTTATCATGTTCAAAAGATGAATCATCTCCTAGAACTTTTACTGGTAAATTCTTTTTTTTTTTGTTAAGAGCTTCTCTGAGGGAGGTGGAGACTTGAATGATGATTTTAGAACTGATGAGTTTATCTTGGGAGGGGCCCCTTGTTCCTTGGAGTTGAAACCAGTCAGGTCAGCAGATGCAAAATTGGTCTCCAATCTATATAACTGCCTTTCTGAGATTCCTAATCTCTTCCTAAATTCCTAAAATGCTTTCCCCAAATCCTAAATTTGTAATGTTTAAAGCCTGATTTTCACCAAACCAAGTAACTTCAATAGATCCCTATTTTCACTGAAAAGAAATTCCTTCTGTGTCATTTGAATGGCTTTAAAATCTGGATCCAATCTAGTTTTCCAGGTTGTTTTCATATCATGAACTATATATTCTAGTCAAACTGAACTATATACTTTTCCCCAACATAGTGTGCCACTTCTCAGTTCTGTGCCTTTGTATAAACTATTTCCTATACCTGTAATACACTCACTTTTCACAATTTGGAATTCCTAGTTCCCTCCAAGGCTTAATTCCAGAAGTACCCCCTTTAAACATTAATTCTCCTCTCTTTGAGAAGTCACATTCTATTTATTTTGTATACATCTATCTATCTATCTATCTATCTATCTATCTATCTATCTATCTATCTATCTATCTATCTATCTATCTATCTATCAACTATAGAGATTGGTATACATATATCTTTTTTTCTTATCTGAGTACAAGGCATTTCCCCTAGTAGAATGTAAGTTTTTTCAGAATAAAGATGGTTGTCTTTTTGTCGTTGTTTTCTTTGTACCTGGAAGAGGACTGGATCTTGGTTAGTGCTAAAACAATAAATAACAGCAACAGCAAACACTTCGTGATTTGAATGGAGTTTATTCTTTAAACCTTTGAAGAATTGGTTGCATCAAAGTCACTAGTGATTTCCTTATCCAAAAGAAAGAAAGAAATCTGTGAGTTTTATGTCTATGCCCTCATTGAATTGCTGAAACATTTGACTCTGTCAATGGAGATCCTTTCTCTTCTTAGTTTCTATGACATCACGTTAAGATTTTTCTCTTATTTTCTTTCTGATGGCTTATTTTTTCTCTCTTCTTCCTCTCATTTCTTCAACATCAAGGTAAGAATAACCCAAGTTCAAGACTCTCCCTCCCTTTCTTGGGGATATTATCAACTCCCATGCTTCAAAACCTGTGTGCCTATATCTTATTCCTAGGATGTTTACTTTCATCTTAATTGACTCCTAGTTCTGCACCAAATGGACTGGAATCTATCTGCAAAATCCAGACATGATGCATCTGAGATGGACTTGAAATACATTTTTGTGCATAGAAAATCACAGAAATAAGAAGAAGGGTAGTAGAAAGATTGTTGGTTCAAATAATCTACTTTGACTTTTCTTCAGCAGCTTTAAAATCCCCTGAGAATTTGCCTGCTGAGTTGTTTCAATAGAGAGTGAACTATGCAAGGAATGTTCTGCTTGTGTAGATAATGTTTCTATTTTGAAACCCTTTATTTCTGACACATTTCCACCTACAAAGTAAGTACTGTACATAATAATATGTTATCCTTGGGGTACAAAGAGGGCTCTATTGACCCAATGTCAGGAGGGTGAGCACTTTGAGTTGTTTTTCAGGGATTGGTAATGGATTTGCATCCCTGCTCTTTTGCCTGCTCCCCCTTATGACCAATGACATACAATCACTAGACAGCTGGCTGGGGTTAGGGGTGCATCCTGTGGCTGTGGAAGTGAATGAAGCTAACTAGCCTATATGAGGATCAAACCTACAACTTTGGCCTCATTAGTACCAAGCAACCAGTTGCACATACTGTACATACACTTTTGCAGATTTAACATTTAGTGCTTTTGCTCTTAAAGTACATATCCTTTGAAGGGGGGAGGGACAGGACACTAATCTATAAGATGAAATTGATTTAAATGAACAGAGTTAATTCTGATATTCAAATATAACAAGAACATTTGTACTTTCATATTCTAGCTATTGCTAAATCCTATTTAAAAAGCAATAATATTATCACCTTCCTTTCAATGATGGGAGCTTTCAAAGCTTTATTTAGGGGGAAGATGAGTTTATTTCAATGACAGGGAGAAAAAAAATTCTATGTAGGAAACTTAAAAGTCATAGTTGATTTATGCATTTCAGTAGCAAAATGACTTGCCAGATATAGAAAATGGTAGCAGGATCTGGAGTTGTATGCTTAATTAGAAACATGTACTATTTATTTTTCCCTCAGCTGTGACTTTTTTGTATAAATACTCCACACCACAAATTATATGGGAAAATTTAAATGGTATATACTTATAATAATGTACTCTCTTTTTATAGATGCACAGTCTACTTGGGAGAACATGGTCTAATGCCAAGAGAATGTTGCCAGGAAATGAGACCTATAAACTAGGCTTATAGCTTCACAACGGAGTGCTGCGTTGTTCCTAAAAGGTAAGGTATAGATAATGACAGGGAATGACATGGTGTTTCACCCACTTTTAAACTACTGGGTGCATAAGGAAACATTAATATAGAATATTATTGCTATAGCTCCACCGTGCTTGGCATACATAGTCATCTTAAATGTGCAAGAAATCATGGTATCAGTTTTCCTTCTTAAGAGTCCTTTATCCTTGTCCAGACAGAGATGTATTCCTTAAAAATTCTGTAGAATCTCAGTGCCATGCATGTACCTTTAATCAAATGAATAAGTTGTCTCCTATAGAGAGTACTTATATAGGAAGCAAACACAAGGAACTTGGAACCTAGAATCTCCTCATCTCTCTACAAATCCAGGAGTGCAAAAAGAAAGTGTTTCCACTTCAAATCTCTTTATCCACAAGATATTATCTCTAACATATTTCATCATGTTACCCCAATAATGCAAATGTAATATATGTCAAACATGCCAGTGAGTGGAAAATATGCCATTAAAAATGTGTCAGGGAGGAAATGCCTTCATCAATGCATTGTTCACTTTTGAGCAGAAACTGATCGTACACCCACTCAAATCTGTGTTTAGGCTTTTCAGTTTGTTTCAACAAACATTTATTAAGCACTTGCTACATGCCAGGCTCTATGCTCAGTGGTACGAATATAGAGGGGCAAAAATGAAACCATCCTTTACCTACAAGAGCTTACCTTTTTACTGATTCTAAAGAACATACTAAGATAAATAAATTAAAAATATACATTTATTCTGTTTTTGTAACGTTAAAGAAACTTGGTTATAAGTACTACTCCAAAAAGTTGTTTCAGCACATGCTGAGCCTGGGTAATCCAGCTTTCTATCCCACTCCACAATGTGCTACTTGTCCTCATTCTTTCTGGATGGCTTTCACAAGACCCAGATGCTGAGCTGCAAAAATTTCTTTTCCAGCGATAGCATCTGGCTCATTGGCAGCCTCCGCTTGCCCTTGTGTTGGCTTCAGTGCAGTTGTCTCCAGGCTGTGAAATGGTTAGGATGCTGATGTGATATCTTATTCACTTGGTTGCCATTTCTTTTAGCTTACTTAAAAGATCTCCACTCTGTTTTTCACAACTACCCACCTAATAAATAAAATATATCTACACACAAGATTTAAACACCCAAGAGCAAATGAATGGAAATTCTTTTTCTACTTAAAAAATGTAGCACTAATGCCAACAAAATGATGATGATGCAAATGTCATGGAGGCACTGAGATTTTTTTTATTATTTAGGAATCAAGAAATTTGTCTTACCCTCTGCCTTGACATATGCATATAAGATTCGGTATATATATATTTGTATATGCATATGTGCACATATGTATACATGTATAGATATATGCACACATGCATCTGTGTAAGTATATGTTCATTAATGTATTATGTTGCATTGTTCACAAGTATGTATACAGCTATGTATATATGTATAATATATACATCTCTATGTGTATACATATATATTTAAGGATTATATACATGTATATAGAATAAATATATCTGCACTATAGATGTTTAAAGGTTTTCTCACTATATAAATGCATTTCCTGTTAGAAACAAAAATACAGATTTTATTGTGCATAAATAGAAAAATTATAAATCTATCTAGTAATTTTCAAATTTTTCAACCTTTAGTCTAAACAGGAGGGACTCTTCTTTTTTCTTAAGAACCTAGCTGGGGGGCAGCTAGGTGGCGCAGTGGGTAGAGCACTGGCCCTGGATTCAGGAGGACCTGAGTTCAAATCCAACCTCAGACACTTAACAATTACTAGCTGTGTGACCCTAGGCAAGTCAGTTAACCCCAATTGCCTCACCAAAAAAAAACAAAAACAAAAAGAACCTAGCTGATAGACTGATAGACCTAAAATAAAGAAGACCTGAGTCCAAATCCAGCCTCAGACACCTACTGGCTGTGGAAATAAGGAAGGGCAGCTAGGTGGCTCGTGGAGAGAGCACAGGCCCTGAAGTCAGGAGGACCTGAGTTAAAATATAGCCTCACAAGTCACTTAATGCCAATTGCCTCAAACCATCTGGGGCCATCTCCAGTAGTCCTGATGCCACTGGACCCAGATGGCTCTGGAATAGGGACTATAATTGGTGACTTTGCACAGCCCTTCTTCACTTAAATCCAATTCACTGCAAGTCATGACATCACCTCCTGATGTCATGGTCCTCTTCTAGAATGAAAGACAAAAAACAACAACCATCGAAATGAGTGAAGCTAATTAGCCTATATTGGGAAAAAATATACCACCTTAATCTCATTAGTATCAAATGAATGAACCAGTTGCATACATCATAATGTGTTTTTGTACATTTGTAGTAGGCAAATCCTTCAATCTCTCTCAGCCTCAGTTTCCTCAACTATAAAAATAAGGATAATAATAACACCTACCTCCTGAGGTTGTTATGAGTATAGCATGACATGCATTTGTAAAATACGTTGCAACCTTTTAAGTGTTATATAAATGATAACTCTTATTATTTCTGCCTCTCCTACAGAGAAAGAAGGCCCAAAGACTTCCTGATGCTCTAACAGAGTGATTTTCCCAACCTTTTGTTTTTTGCTTGTTTTCAAACCACCTAAGTAAAAATTTCCTATTGTCCACCTTAGAAATACACTGACCTCCATGCTTGTGATAATAATTTAATCAAATTCACCAAGTTTTTTCTTTTTCTCTTTTCCTTCTGTTTATTTTCCCCTCTCTGTTATAAGGGATGGCTTGCTGGATAAAGGAAAGTGAAGGGATATATTCAAAAGTAATGGTGATATAAAATTAAAAGATATCAATTTTTTTAAAAAATCAACCAAAATAGAAGAGAAACCTAAAGTTGCTTTTTAATAAGAAACCATATGAAAAAATAGAATCTTTAAAAAATTAAACATAGAGAAAATTTCTAATCTGTGGGGCAAGGCTGTGAAAGTTACCTGAGGTCTTTGGATGAGGTGAACCTTAAGCATACACTTTGTCTGCCACTTGATTGACATTTATCTGCTTCCTCTACCTCTCACTATAAAATATGTGATTTTGCTATCTGTAGGGTGAGCCAAAGGGTAAGAGTCAAAAAGCCATCTATCTCTGATTCTTGCCTAGGGAGTCTAGATAGGGACTAAACCTAACGTTAAATAATGATACAGAGCACCTTCCATGATACTCAAGAGAACTGGCACTAGGCCCATATGTTTGTCCCATGGGAAAAGACCTACTAATTCATGCCAGAAACAAAAGTATAGACATTGCCACATTATAAACGGGTGGCAGACAGCCAGCTGCTCACTAGCCAGCTGCTATATCTCTGCCACTACCTGAGGGCTTCAAAGAGAGGAGCCCTCCTCCATGACTACATTCTCAGGAAAATAACCCCACATCCTCTGATTCTCCTAAGTAAGTCATCACACGAGTAACCAGAATTTTGGCCCAGTCTTAAAGAATATGATAATATGCATTGAGAAAGCATCAAGTTAAAATTAAAACTTCCCAATGATTGGTGTTGTTAAAAAATGGAATGGGCTGCCTCAAAAAATAGTGTTTCTCACCACTAGATATTTTCAAAAAGAAAATAAATGATCACTCAGGTTATGGAAGGGATTCATGTCTCAAGTACAAGTTGGACTGCATCACCATGAAGATTTGTGTTTAGACTACTTGAAAGTTATATAATCACATGTAGTAATATTAAAAATGACGACAATGCTATCTCCCGTTTATATTAAACGTTGAACTCCTGCCTTATATACAGTTTTTCATTTCCAGATATGTTAGAATACTCTATTAGTGCATAGATCCAGAGCTGGAAGTGACCTCATAAGACATATTATCCAACTTGCTCATTTTATCATTGAAGAACCAGAGCTCACAGTTTAAATCAATTTGTCAAAAGTTGAACAGTTTGTAAATCTAAGAGGTGAATTAGAAAGCAGGTCCTCTGGCTCCAGAGTGTGTACTTTCAGTGACACAAAACTAAAGTCCATCAATCTCTGATTCCCTACATTTTGTCTATTCTTTCTATTGAAGCTCAGACTGGCAACTCCCTGAGGATTATTTATTAAGCCTGAATCAGTTCTACTAGTTACCCAAGAAGCATGAGTTTTACTGTTTTAAATTGATTTTATTGGTATTCCTTATTTTTAAATTGCCTAAATTTTCCTGTTTCATTCCTTCTCTGCTTCCCAAAGAACCATACCTAATATTTTTAATAAGAGAAAAATATGAAGCAAAACCAAAACTGATAAACATACTAAAAGAAACTTGTTACATATGTGTGTTGTTCTACACTGATGGAATTCCTCACACACCCCAAGTTTTTCAAAGGAAGGGGAAGAAATGTCTTTTCATACCTCTTCTTTGGGGACAAGCTTTTATTTTCTGGTTGTTATTTCTGTCTATATTGTTGCTGTCATGTATATTGTTTTCCTTATTCTACATGTTTCACTTTGAATCAGTTAATGTAAATTTTCCCATGATTCTCTGCATTTATTATCTTCATTTTTTTCTTATAGTATGGTAATATTCCATTTCATTAATGTACCATCATTTGTTTATATATTCCCCAATTGGTGATCATTTATTTTGTTCCCAGTTCTTCACTACCATGAAATGCACTGCTATAAATATTTTGGAGCTTTTTTTTTTTATCAATATCTCTTATGGGCATATACCTACTCATTGAATATCTGGATCAAGGTGTATGAGCATTTCCCACTTCTTTATATAATTTCATATTGCTTTTCAGAATGGCAGTGGTGATTCTTAATTTGATCAGCCACTTTACCACTTACTATTTCTATACTTTGCCATATTTTTCAGTGTTGTGTGTGTGTATGAGGTGATTTATTCCTTCACACTAGTTATTTAAGGTCTCATTATTGTCTCCATTTAGTTCTATGTCTTTTGTTGATGCTACCTGAATTGATTACAATTTTAATAAATTGTGGTATGTAGAGGATATATTATTTTTCTGTCTTTTTACATTTATTTGCAATTTCCATGTGCCTTAATATTGTTTCTTTTTTTAACAATAGTATGCAGTACTAAGAAACATGTTTATTTTCTTGTTTCTATTCATAAGGTACTATGTAGCCTTTTAGCTTGAAAGACTGACTTTTTTGTTTCTTATTTTTTCTTAGATTTTTCCCAAATATGAAAGGAACATGAGTTTCCTATTTTTCTCTAACCATCTATGTCTTTTTACTATTCACACAACCTTTTCTCTATGCATTTAAATGTTTTGCTTTTTAGAATACACAGGTTTAAAATTGATAATGCTTTGTTACCTCAGTCTTCTTTAAATATAATGCAATTTCATTTTTACCTTTGTTCACATTAGATTTTTTTTTGTCTGGTTTTCACTGAAAGCATGACTTCAGCTTCTGTTTTTTGCTCACGAAGCATATTCTGTTTTGTATAAAATAATTTTTTCCTAGGACTCTTTGTTCTTTAAAAAAAATTCTCCTCTAGGCTTCATTCTATTTTTTTCAGGTCTTATACACATGTTCCCCTCTCTTATGACATAACTTTAGTGATAGATATGTTCTTAGTTTTCATCAGTACAAAAGAACCATTCAATTTCTAAAGGAAAAGGCAAAGAGATGTAATGATTGGAATGATGCCACCTACTGGAGACTTGCTGTGGGAAAGCTCCGCCATGAGGAAAATGCCTCAGAGGGCAAGGCCGTGTGGCTTTTCCTTGGCATCAGGAAGTGACGTTTGCTCATGGGTGCTGTCTATCAAGGCTACCAGCCAATCAACTTGAGGAGCCTCCTATTTTCTGGGAGGAGACAGGAAGGAGGAAAGAGGGCCTGCTCGGAGAGCTCTCGCTCTTTTTGGGTTCCTGACTTGATGGTGGTAGTGGCGGCAGAGGACTTCACAGGAAATTTGAGGAAAGATAGGAATGACAGGCTGTTGGAATTCTGTTCTCAATCTTTTTCTTTCTATTTTCCAATAAACCCTTAAAAACCTAAACTCGTTTTATCAGTGATTTTAGTCAGTTTCCCCCAAAACTGTGGGAACAGATTAGAATCCACATTTAGAATCTTAAATTACACAGAGACATCCTATATTTAGTTGATTTATATTGAAATAAATATAGTCTTTAACATTTATACCCCAAAGACGTCAAATCCCCATATAAATATTAATATTGTAAAAGACCACCCATTACTCCTTAGTCTGCGTTTTGAGAGACAATTTTATAGAAAGACAGGGAACAACTTTTCTCCTTCTTTATAATGTTCTCCCCGCCTTTAAAATGCACCAAACTCAAGAGCCTTCAAACATACAGGAGAGTATAAACTGGTGGTAAGAAGAGGTCATTCCATTTACTAGCTTCTTACCTAAAACCCTGTGATATAGAGGGTGGGGGGAGGTAGGATATACTGATTTACCTTGGTTTATTTAATGTTAAAATTGGGGATGGACTGCTACATGACAAAAAAAAAAAAGATAGTGGTTATGACCCCTTTGCAGAGATGCTCAGAATCTAAAATATCACCTGCATTTAATTTAAATTATATTTAGAGTGAAAATAAAGTACAGTGAGAATCTACCTATATGTAGAAGTTTAGAGTAAAGTCATTTTTTCCATCCCCTTATAATATACCTCACTGTTGCCTTTCGGAAAATGACTTTCCTCTCTACTTGTAGTAGCCTAAAGATGATATAAACTATAATGTTCTATGTCACATTTATCCTGGTAAAAATTCCTTCCCTTTTCCAAAATATAAGATAAAGATATTTCCCAGTCTTGTAGAATATATGCTGCATACACTGAAAAGAAAACCAAAAGGACTTCCAATTGGTCTAAAAGTTCTCCCAAAGCTCCAGCTTCCAAATAACATCAGACTAACTCTGCTGAGCACAGAGACAGCAAAGCCTCCTTAGTGAAATCCATCCACATTGGGAAAATGAAATGAATGGAAAAGTAATTCCGAGTACTCTGAAGATGCTATATGATTGTGAATCTTGAAGCATCACTACCTCATAATTAAAATGATAAATAAACAAAATGGCAATGGACAGATTCATTCCGGGTATAAGTCATTACATGTTACTAGTGATTATTTGTATACCTGTTATGCAACAAAGAGAATTATTAAGAATATTTATGATTGGGGGCAGCTAGCACCCACCCTGGAGTCAGGAGGACCTGAGTTCAAATCCGGCCTCAGATACTTGACACTTACTAGCTGTGTGACCCTGGCCAAGTCATTTAACCCCAATTGCCTCGCAGAAAAAAGAAAAAAAGAATATTTATGATTAGAAAAGAGAAGATATGGATTGACATTGATAAGAAGAGTTTCTTCACCTGGGAGTTCTCCTGATTAAATCACAAGTTCAGTACCAGTCTCTATTGTTTTCTTTAACAAAAGGAAGTGATCTAATTGAAAATGTCAGGTGGTATGCTTGTACTTCAAAGATAATAAGGGAATAAGAAGAAACTTTCAGTATATTCAGTATAGATGATTTATATAAAATATGGACAAGGATCACTCAGGATAAGGAGGAATGGAAAAGTTATGATGTTTTAATAGAGGGAATAACTATAGAAAAAAAATTACAATGTTTCCTAAGTATGAAAGCAAGTATGACAAGAAGTTGCATTCTACACATTTGCTTTCAGTTCTATTGCCCCTGAGTCAGTTGTAACTGCATTTTGGACATGTTTTTTTTAATTTATTTCTATTTATCTATCTATCTATCTATCTATCTATCTATCTATCTATCTATCTATCTATCTATCTATCTATTTATTTGTTTATTTATTTATTTAATTTATGGTGAGGCAATTGGGGTTAAGTGACTTGCCCTGGGTCACACAGCTAGTAAGTGTTAAGTGTCTGAGGCCAGATTTGAACTCAGGTACTCCTGACTCCAGGGCCAGTGCTCTATCCACTGTGCCACCTAGCCGCCCCTGGACATGTTTTTAAAAAGAGAAAAATGTTGGATATTTTATGTGACAATTTGGAATTGAGAAGCAGAGATGAGAATTGCACATCAATCATCCTTTATCCCATTTCCTAAGGTATGCTCAAATCAAGGTTAGGGACACCCATTTAGGCTATTCTGTCTTCTACTGCCTCAATATAGATAAGAAGTTAAAAGAATTGAAAGAAATTGATTTCTTTATATCAAAATCCTACTTTAGTGATTACAGTATATTCAAAAATCTGGATTAATTTCTAAAAATATAACACTAAAAATTAAAGTATCTTAATTATACATAAAAAGCAACTAAATGGGTTTTGACATGCCATACAGTTTTTTAAAATAGAACCAAGAACACAGATATTTATGAAGATCTAGCTTAATTAATCAAGCCATACCTCTAGCTTCCAGCTTTATTTAATAGTCAATGCTGGAACAAAATTGCCACAAAAGTGTGAGCTTTGATGGTTAATAGCAGACATCCATATGATAATATTTCAAATGCTGAAGACAGAGAAAGAAATCAGAAAATGGCAGCCCCATTTATATACGTTGCAAGGGTAAATGATAGCGATTCCTATCCACTTTGTTGGTTGCAGAGAGTATATGGAGAAAGATCAATGTTTTATTCTGGATAGTCAACTCTTAGAAATCCTTCTTTAAGGACTGACTACTTCTTTACTTTTCAATTTATTTATATTACCTAGAATCATCTTGGCTTCCTGTAATTTTAATTAAACATTCCAGATATTTCAGCACTTGTATATAAAAAAAAAAACCAACTACTATGCTAAAAGCTAATCATGGAAATAAAGGTTGGATAATTCATATAAATATCTCTTTTGACAAATTCAAGCATTATTTTAATAGACAATTCAAACTCAACATAACTTTTGGCTGACTAGATTTTCAGGCATGCAGTATATTCACAGTT
This sequence comes from Dromiciops gliroides, assembly GCF_019393635.1. Classification (NCBI taxonomy): domain Eukaryota; kingdom Metazoa; phylum Chordata; class Mammalia; order Microbiotheria; family Microbiotheriidae; genus Dromiciops; species Dromiciops gliroides. The sequence continues at coordinate 119,713,631 of NC_057863.1, forward strand.
TATAGATTCTGAGTTTTTATCGAAGGTTTATATCTATCTCACTAAGATTTTGTAGAGATGGTAAAGTAGGTATGTAATTCAGTAGTTATTGATATCTTCTATCAGTGTTTTTTAAGAATAATAGGGGGGGCAGCTAGGTGGTGCAGTGGATAAAGCACCGGCCTTGGATTCAGGAGGACTTGAGTTCAAATCCAGCCTCAGACACTTGACACTTACTAGCTGTGTGACCCTGGGCAAGTCACTTAACCCTCATTGCCCAGCCAAAAAAAAAAAAAAAGAATAATAGGGTTCATGAATTTTTCCAAACATTGGATATCCTTCCCTCTTTCAAAGATTGTTTTTTTGACCATTAATCTGTCAATAACCTCAAAATGGTATTGACTTTGCCTTGTATATACTTGATCTAGTTCAACAACTCTTACCATCTCTGTGTGTTTCGTTTTTTCATGTCATTTCTACTTCCTCATGTAATGCATAAGAAACTCCATTTGATATTTTGTCACTACATTGTTACCACTGTTGCTACTGGAATTGAGTCACATGCACACAGTCACAGACATGTATACACATATGCCTATATATGTATATGTATGTTGATGAAACTTTTAAAAAAGAAAATGTTTCTATTTTAAAACAGAACCAAAGAAAAATAGAAACTATAACTTGAGATTTCTATAACCAACTATTTTATTTGCTAAAATGCTGGAGCCTGCCAACATATTTGGCTTCTCATACAATAGTAGGATTTAGTATTTTGATATGACTATAGTTACTACCGTTCCAGAATGGTATACTGTAACAGAGGTTGTATTCCATGAACATTGCCTTTGAGAGCCATAATAACCATTTCACAAAAAGGCACCAGAGTATGGCTTTTCAGAGGAATGTATTATATTTTAAGGTATATTATTTGAAGCAAAGTAATAAAATGCTAAGCTTCATAATTGTGAAACTCTGAAGTGTGTAGGAACAAATATTAGAGAAAGAACAACCAAGAATTGTGCATTGATTCCCACTTAAAATATGATTTGATTTTAATTAAAAGCATTTATTGGGCCATGAGGACAGTCAATAGCATATGCAGTATTTTAGCACAGAGAGTTACTTTTTTCATCATAAAAAGTATTAGTAAAACCTAGCAAGAAATATTCATCTCCATTAGTTGTTTAGTCATTAAGTATTTATTAAATACCTACTATGTGCTAGGTATGGTGGCAAGTCCTTTACATACACACAAACACCATACAGCATATTATATATATATATATTCATATTCAAAACTTAGATATCTTATTTTGATTTGCTCTGAAAATTCTTTTCAGATGATGAATTCTTTAAACATTTTATAATTATTGCTATGAAAATCTTGTAGAAAGAACTGGAACATTCCACAGCTTAAAGGGTATGTATCATATCAAACATGCTTATCCATTCAGGTGCCCAGTACATAATAGGAGAAAAGATGCAGCTGATACAAGAGAAGCAGATGGTGAAAGGTACCTGCTGACCAAACAAGAGCAGCAGGATTGAATCTGGGTAGGTCAGCTCATCTGTAATGGATAATCTCAATTGTCATTACACACATCAATTGCTTTTGATACTACTGTATGTCATGCAGTGCCTAGGGGCCGTATGGCGTTCCTTGAAACATTTAACAGAAAACTGCTGAGATATTATAATTTTTGCCTCACATTTTGAATCAAGTTGCTAAATCCCCCCATAAGAAATTAATGTTGCTAGCTCTATATTATTTTAAATTAAACATTCTTCACTTTTGTAAAGATACAAGACTGTTGCTTGATATATATCCAATTTGTCTGCTAATTTATGAAAGTATAATGATATTGCATTATTGTTATAAAGTTAATCAAGACTTTAATGGGACAGCTATGTTACTATCAAGGTTTTTTTTTAATATAATGTATGTGTTCAACGAGCTGATTATGCAGTGTGACAATGAATTCACTAATTACAAAGTTATTACTATATCTCTAATGGGAAGAAATTCCAGCTTCCCAAGCTTCAGATTGAAACTCAAAAAAAAAAATGTAATTTCTAGGGAGACACGGCAAACAAAAACACCTAGAAAAAAAGCTCCACAGAAAATACTATGATTTTTGATGTTCCTACTGAATGATTTATTCTAGTCTTTTTGGTCCCAAGGAATTTCTGAAAGCTTTCTTGATCAAGTAAGCTTCCAACAGTGTAAACATTTTACTTACACTTAAAATGATTTTTCAATAGATTTATAAAAATGTGACTTTCAGCAAATCCACTTACCCACAATAACTAATAACACTAAAATGGCACAACTATAAGTTATGGTGTGGAAAACATCCACTGTATTCAATTATGTAGAAGACTCATGTCACTGCATCAGTGAGCACAGGGCATTTCAGGGGACTCCTTTCTTGAGGAACAATTGATGATTTTCTCCTTTTCCTCTGAATGGTCCAAGCAAATGGTACTGGATTTAGCTCTTGAAATAAGTGACTGCTAAGATACCTTCCAGCTCTAACATTTTCTTATTCTTTGGTGTTTCTTTTTTTCTCAGAGTTTCAAGATATTCATTTGTCATTGTTTCCTAATGTAGAAATATTAAGTTCAAAAGTAGGCTGATAAATATTTTATTGTGGAGATGACTTCTGTTATGTTAAAAAGTCAGAATACAACTACATAAAGTGGCATGAGAGCAAATGACCTTGGTCTTTTAGGTAAAAGTTATCTGCACTTGTGTGTTGGTTGCCATCAGTGTAGAAAGCTAAAAGGGAAATTTAATCATATCAGTCTAAAATAGGGCTTAGTCCTACATGTAGGCTGCCTGATGCCGCCATGGCATCAAAAGGTCTTTCTTTCCTCACATATTAATGACTTTGAACTGACATAATTCCTAGAGAGCCCCCCCACCTTTGAATTTAATCACTGCATAGCATTTGGTCTGAGATCTTAAGTTTGGCAGTTTCACTTTTGGGGATTAATACTAATGTTCCTAATCAAACATGTATAACTCATATCTGATTGTTTGCTGTGTCAGGTAGGGGGGAGGGGAGAGAGGGAAATAGGGATAAAAATTGGAACCCAAAACTATAAGTAAAAATGTTTATGTAAAAAATACTAATGTTCCCATCATTTTTTACAAATGCTGTTTTTCCATAGTTGCTCAGTAGAGGCAGCAAGAAGTTATCATGATTATCATTCTCCTCTCATTTTTTTTTTCATTCTCACTAATAGCACTGACAATGTGCTATTTTCCTGAAGATGTTATCTTAATGGACATTACATTGGTGACTTTGGCAATAACACAAACAACAGGTTTGGGAGGAAAACTACATCTTCTGGCAGAGGAAGAAACCTTAGATTTACTATCCCCCAGTGCCTCATCTGTTTCTTATTATTGTTATTATTATTTTACACAGGATATTTTTAAGCTCTCATAGGCCAACCTGAAACTAACCATCATCCTCATCCCTGTGGGTCATGTGACTGAGCTTGTTGTGACCCTTGATGGGACTGCAAAGACTCTAATAAAATCATAATAATTGGAGCCTTAAAGCACTGGTGGCATAATGCAAGTGCTTCCCTTCCTTTCCTTCTGCTGCTCCAAACAATGTTTTAGTGATGCTTTTGGTGCCAATTCTGGTGCCTTTGGACTGAATCCCTAAAGGTTTCTAAGCTGTCTATTCTAGCTCTTTGGATAAATGAGGCAGTTAGACTTGGCAGGGCCTGTCTTCCTCTTCTGATCCTCAGAGAGAATGAGTGTATAAGTCCTTGTCTTTTATTAGCTTTTGAAGTTTTAGCTGGCGAGTTCTTCTACCGAAAGATTGATAAGTTACCCATATACCATCTTTGTCATGTAATACATTTCCTGTGCTGTCATTTTATACTAGAATTTTACCCTAGTGAAAGGTACACCCAAAGTACGTGATGATTTATTCACAAATAATATAAGAAGGGGAGAGGAAGTGGTGAAAGAGCTGACATCAGAGTCAGGAAGACCCTAGTTCAAGTCTAGCCTCTGACACACACTAGCTGTGGCAAGTTAAGTGCGCCTAGACAACTCACCACACAAAAGCACAGGTACAGGTACTTGTTCTACATAAAAGTATTCAGAGTTAGAAAAAAGCTTCAGAAGTCTTCATGAAATACTTTACATATATTAGATATCATGTCCCTTGGAATTTCAAAATTTGGAAATTAACACCTTGTTGGTATTAAAAAACAAAAACAAATTGAAGTCAAACAGCATAAAGGCCCCTTCCTTGCTTACTCAGAAAAACACTATAAGGAATTACTGAACTCAAAATCACACATTTTCATAGTATTAAGGGACCTCATCAGCCAACTCCCATATGAAAGGAATTCCTACCAAAACATACCAAAATAGTGGTCTTCTAGTCTCAACTTGAAGACCTTCATGGAGAAAAAAATATAGCAGAAAGACATATAAGGAGGGAACACATGTAGTCAAACAACACGATTAGTGTATCTTCATGTAAAGAACACCTCATTTCTCACCTGGCTACACCATTTTGGAACTTCTCTGACTTTTCTACCATGACTTAAGAAGTTCATTATTTGGAAAATCTCATCATTCTACAAGATCCATTAGCCTTACAGGGACTCCATCTCATTACCACCTGTTTCATTGATCTTTCAACTTTTAGATATATACATATGGGCATATATATGTATGTATGTATGTAAGTATATGTGTGTATGTATGGATACTGGAGCTTAGTTATAGAGCTTTTCTCTCTTACCAATGTCTGAACTTCATTTTTTCAAAGCTAGCAGCTGGCAATTTCTTCTCCTAAATTCTAAGTTATAGTAAGTAGAACTCTTCTTCTTGGTAAGGACATGTAATGATTAGAATGATGCCACCTACTGGAGACTTGCTGTGGGAAAGCTCCACCATGAGGAAGATGCCTCAGAGGCATTGTGGCTTTTCCTTAGCGTCAGGAAATGACGTTTGCTCATGGGTGCTGTCTATCAAGGCTACGAGCCAATCAACTTGAGGAGCTTCCTATTTTCTGGGAGGAGACAGGAAGGAGGAAAGGGAGCCTGTGCGGAGAACTCTCTCTCTTTTGGGTTCCTGACTTGATGGTGGTGGTGGCAGCAGAGGACTTCACAGGAAATTTGAGGAAAGATAGGAATGCCAGGCTGTTGGAATTCTGTTCTCAATCTTTTTCTTTCTATTTTCCAATAAACCCTTAAAAAGCTAAACTCGTTTTATCAGTGATTTTAGTCAGTTTCCCCCAAAACTGGGGGAACAGATTAGAATCCACATTTAGAATCTTAAATTACACAGACATGAGGGCAGATCTTTAGTCATAGCCAAGGCTATTAGTCACCATGCTTAGTTAAAGACCAAAAGGCTAAGGAAAGTCTATGTTTTTGAATTTTGTCTGTTGAGAACTAAATAAAAGTCCTTTCTTAATAATTTTTTGACTTAATGTTAGAAATTCCCAAACTCCTCTTATTCCTGACATGAAAATTATTTTGATACAGAAAAAAAAGCCAAGCAAAGAAGACAAAGTCACTTTTTCACTCACCTTATACACAACATAGCTTTATTATGTATGAGTAGCTGGCAACAAGCCTTCTATACTTTGATCAACCCTACATAATTATAAGAATTTTGACTGGAATGTTTATAAATAAATCACTAAAGCCAAAATCCATGGGCACAACTATTTGCAAAAAAATACTAGAATGTACAATTGGCAGTCAGTTTTTATTTCTTTTAAACAGACTGATTTTTTTATGAAATTACATTTCCTTTAATTGTTCACCATTTTTAATTTTTAGTTAAATCAGCATAGTTAACTTTTATCAAAATTTATAATGTTCTTTTATATGGGTAAGGGTTATTTGCTCTTTTTTTTTTTTGTGGGGCAATGGGGGTTAAGTGACTTTGCCCAGTATCTCACACCTAGTAAGTGTAGTAAGTGTCAAGTGTCTGAGGCCGGATTTGAACTCAGGTACTCCTGAATCTAGGGCTGGTGCTTTATTCACTATGCCACCTAGCCTCCCCCTATTTGCTCATTTTTAAATTGGAATTTCATATTGTACAATAAGGAAACATTTTAACAGAAAAGTTAAATGTAAAACTACCAAACTATTTTTTTTAAAAATCTGAGTCTTGGTTAATACACATTTAAAAAAATCAATATGTTAATTTTCATGTCCTTTTATTTTTGGTCTCTTTGCTTTTATGTTGTTTTGTTTTCTGACAAAAGCTTTAATTACCGGGGGAAAGGACAGAAATATGTATAATATTTTCTATTCATATGTAATGATTACTTTGAAACTATGATACCTAAATTTTCTAAAATCCACTCAGTTCTTTAACTTCTTTCTTATTTAATATTTGTTGGATGTATCTAGGTCTGAAAGAAGTACATTAAGATCTCCCACTATTACATTTTAATATTTCTCCTTTTTAATTGTTCAGGCTTTTTTCCCCTTTTAGTCAGTAAGATGCTTTGTGTGTATATGTTAATTATTGATATTGATTTATTTCTATTGTACCTTTCAAAATATTTTAATTTCCCTGTTTATTTTTTGAATCAAATCTATTTTTGTTTTTGTTTTGTCTGAAATGATTACAACTTTTGCCTTTTCAAGTTGAGTTTTTCTAAGTTGAACTAAATCATAATAGATGCTCTAGTAATATTGAATTCTATTATTATATTGATATTTAAGCATGTTTCTTATAAGCCTTATATAACAGTACCCTGCTTTTGAATTGATTCCATTATCCTCTTTCCATTTAATGGCTAATCCCATTCACATTCAAAATTATGATCATTAATTGTATATACAACCAGTTGAAATGGAATCTTCTAGAAAGAAGAGACTTTACATTTTCCCTTTACATCCCATGGACCCAAAATGTACTTAAGAAGTGGTTTAGTGCAGTCACTTGTAAATTCCCATTGGTCTGGATTCCATTGGTTATCAACTGGTAGCTTCAATAAAGCTTTAGAAAAGGGTATTTACTAAGGTGATGTACAAAGAACCCTGGGGGAGGAGTAAAACAAAAATGAAAACTTTCCCCTATCCTTTCCCCAATCCCCAGGCATGTTTTCCCATAAGAATATAGCTTCTATGGGAAAAATGGGTTTAATCTTTGAGTACAATGGAAGTGAGTATCACATGGAGAAAACATGCGTGGCCTAAGGATAAACTCACAACTCCTGGTTAATGAAAGCCTTTTCATGTGTCTATTTCTTGTTGTTCAATCATTTTAGTCACGACCTCTGTTTGAGTTTTTCTTGGCAAAGATACTGGCAAAGACATTTTAGAAAGGCCTTTGACTAGCTTTAGTACATCCAGAGGAAGGTGCCCAAAATGTCCAGGACTACAGTGTTAAAAGATCTGTTGAAGGAACTAAATATATGTAGCTGGGAGAAGAGACTTTGTGTTACATATGTATGATAGCTGTTTAAAAGTATTTTCAAGACTATCATATGGAAGAAAGTTTAAACTCATTCTAATTGGTCCTTGAGGGCAAAACTAGTAACAATAAATGGTGAATGACCTATTTCCTGCTTATAGTTTCTCCTTTCTTTTTAAATCCATGCACTACACAGTTGCTAGATTAGGAATAGCTGGCATTTAAGGTTTGCAAATGTCTTTACATACATTATTTTCATCTGATATTCACAACCAGTGCTATTATTAATATAAAAGTCCTGTTAATATTATTCTCTGAGTCTTTTTCTGATTCAAAGAGATTAAGTGACTTACACTGGGTTACCCAACAAACAAATGCCATGTCTTGAACTTAAATGAAACCTAGGCCTTTTTTTTTTTTTTGAGGAAATTAGGGTCAAGTGACTGTTCCAGGGTCACACAGCCAGTAAGTTTCAAGTGTCTGAGGGCAGATTTGAACTCAGGTACTCCTGAATCCAAGGCCAGTGCTTTATCCACTACACTGCCTAGTTGGTCCCCCAACCCCCAGGCCTTTCTTAATCCAAATTCTGAGCTCTCTCCATACAGATATATGTCAAAGATAGTGGATTATAGAAAGAAAGCAGTTTCCAGTTATGTAACCCATTAAACCAGAAATGAAGGGCTATGAACAGAAGGGCAGCAAGGTGGCATGGTAGATAAGACTAAGCTCAAATTCAGCCTTGGACACTTACTAGCTATGCGGCCTTGGGCAAGTCACTTAACCATGTTTATTTCAGTTTCCTCATCTGTAAAATGAGCTGAAGAAGGAAATGGAAAACCACTCCAAGTATCTGCCAAGAAAACCCCAAAGGGGTCATGAAGAATTAGACACAACTGAAATGACTGAACAACAAGTTTTATTTACATATTTTCTGAAAAGTGGAAATTTCCTTAATTTCAAGTGAAATTTATGAGAATTTGTTTCAGTTTGTTTTTTACAAAATAAAAAAAAACAAAATGCCTATTCAAAAAGAGGCAGTAGAGTATGGAGAATAGTATCAGAAAGATATGGAGTCAAATCCCGTCTCTGATATTTAGTAGCCATGCAAACATTGGCAAATCACAACCTCTGTGTGCCTCAGATAAGTCCTTGAGACCTATCCATTAAGTAATAGACAATTACTATCTAGATTAAAATCTTGTTGGAGAGAGTTCCCACATTGGGAATGGCCCATGTTGGGAAAAAAAAGCCATATCTTTTGTATATTCAAGTACTAATAGACAGAATCTTTAATCACGCCATTAATAAAATGTGATTTACTTTATAACAAATTGCTAGAAATTAAAAAAAATAAACCAATATTGTAAGATATAATAAATTATCATGTTCTATTATATATTTTATCATAACAAGTTTATGTGCTCATATTTTAATTATTAACAAAATTTCAGACTGAATGTTGTGTAGTTAAAATAATTTCATATAATCACCTATGTAAAAGAAGAGGTTAATGTAAAAATAGAAACATTCCTTTGTTAGTAGTGTAGAAATACCATGATATAGCACCTGGAAATGTCTCGGCTCATTAACATGAGTAACTGGCTTCTACGGTATTACTCTCACCCATACTCTTTGAATCTCACCCCATATGCACATATCAGTGTTTTCTTAGAACATTATTAATTATAGAGCATGAATTTATGGAATCTAAAATAGAGACTAATAAAGAAAGAGGCATTATGTTGAATAAATGAGGAGATGATTCTATGGTATACTCCAGTGCCAATAACTTTAGAAAATCATTTTTTCAGCTGAAAAGAACCAGTAATAGTTGCTTACTTGGTTGATTACGTGATAAATATTTTGGTCCCTACTATGTAACTGTTACCAATAAATGCCAATAATAATCGCAACAAAATCTTTTGCTTTTAGGTCTGTGTAAAAAAGCAGAAATAATCATGTAATCATCTTGTAATTATATGGTACTTACTATGCAATTACATAGTAAATACATAGTAAATTCAAAATAATTACATGGTTATTTGCATTATGCATAGTATCTAATCCAATTTTGACATATAAAACAGTGGTAGGATCTAAAGGATATGAAAAAAGGCTGTTATCATCCTAATAAAATCTGTTATCATAGAAGCAACTAAGAAGACACATTGGACAAACTCTGGAGAGAATGTTGATTGTAGATTTGCCATTCACTGTGTGATACATGTAAATCTACATCTAGAGAACAAGGTAGGAAATATATTTGCATATAAAATGGATATGAGTGATGATTATAATGGTAAAATCTACAAAAGTATTTATTATGGACAACTTTTAATCAGGAATGGTGAGCTATCTTCTTGTTCTACTAGAAGAAATTGACTATAATGTTATATTTCTCTCTTGATCTGGCACCATTTGCATTAGCATATTAACTTAAATTCAAATAAAAGTATGATTTGGCCCATTTCGTTAGTATTTATTAAGACCTTAACTAAAGGTCTACTCAAAATCTTTTTTTGTTTCCTGGAAGTGATCCTAAATGCTTAAAGAATATGCCAATAGAGCAAAGGTTTTTCAGTGCAAAGTAGACTCTGTAAGCCAGGTGACACATGGGATGGCTATCACCCAAAGACCGGCATAGCTAAATCCAGAAAGTGTCATCCTCAGACTCATCATAGAGCAATGAATTTGTCAGCTACATTGACTCTGGAAGACAATCCACTAAGTCATAGAGGGTTAGGTTTCCATGCTGAGTAAGGGATTGTCCATATAAAATGAAATTAGATCTCTTTTAAAATGAGGTCTCAAGAGTTCATGAAGGGATAAGCCATATGGGCAACTTGAATATAATTTTCACTCTTCCTCCTGATGTTTCATTGTCATAAGACAAACACTGGGCCTTAATTTTAAGAGAAACCCTATTTTATTAAGTGGAACCCATAATAATGCTGCCTGTGTTATCAGGGATAGCCCTGATTTGATGAATTAGGTCACCTTCAATGAAGTTAGACATACTGTGGCCCTTTAGTAAGAAACTTCAACTTTGCATGGATGATACAGAGAACTCCTAATAGGTTCTAAGTTACTAGGGGATGTCTAAAAGATGATTGGAAACTGATACTAAGGACTCTCATCCACCCCCAGAAGAAAGTCTCTTCTATGCAGTCTATAATAGGAGTTGAGTAATCCAGATTGGTCCACATTTTTCAAACCCTTCTACTTTGTAATTAAATTTCTCTCCTTTGCACTTCTAGAGATTGGAGATTTTTCTCCCTTATTTTCCCAGAATAATTGGTGACTTGCAGCAGAAACACAAGGCAGCACCTAAAGGGAGCCCCAGCCCAGAAAGTCAAGGTACTCCTTTGATCAAGATATCATGGCTTTAGAGTTCGCATGAACCTAGTTAGTCTACCCCTTTCTTTTGTATATGAGAAAACTGAGGCACAGGGAGATCAAGCAACTTGTCCACATTCTCCAAGATCACACAACCAATTAGGTGTCTCAGGCAGATTTTGAACTCAGGTCCTCCTGACTTCAAATCTGATGTCCCATCCACTATTATTTTTGGTACACTTAAATCTCAAGTGAAAGGTAACTCCATGCCAAATATAGCTCTTCTGATTATAATTAAGGCATTCTCTTGGGGCCATTTTATTTGAAGCACAGGGTAGTGTATACTCTGCAAATCAACAGTTTTCTCTAATTTAGTGGCCTAATATTCTGTGATATGGCCTATGTTACCAATGAATCTTATTTATATTAAGTGGAACTTCAAATATTTGGCTGGGTTTAATAGCTATTTCTCCACTATTGTTCAGATAAAATGTAAATAAGTATTTTATACAATAAGAGACATCAAAGTATTTTTAAAATTTAATGTAAACTTTAAAAATAAGCTTTTAACATAATTGCTTTTAAGGGAAAACAAATAGTATAATCTCATGTAAACTTTTAGTTAGCCTTTTGCTACTAATTTAAAAATATATCTTGAAAAAAATGCATCTTGGATCAGGTATTATAATGTAGATTATACTAAATGGCTTCATGTTAACATTCAGCAGTGTTGGTTATTCAAGTCAATCCATATATATATATATATATATATATATAACATTCAGCAGTGTTGGTTATTCAAGTCAATCCATATATATATATATATATATATATATATATATATATATATATATATATATATATATATATATATATATATATATATATATATATATATATATATATATATATATATATATATATATATATATATATATATATATATATATATATATATATGGTATTTACCTTTTAAAAAATTTAACAGGCATAAGTGCCCATAAATCAGTTATGACAATCATTGTTAAAACAATCAATAGTAAGGAATATGCATTAATTCAAATAATATTGATAGCCGTATGAACCTGCATCAGTCTTCTGTGAAATAAGAAAAATGAGACATCTTCTTAAAATCAATATTTTCCTTTTTATGTCATTCATTTGGAGAGTATCAATAAAACATTATTTTTTTTACCTTATGTGTCAGTGGTATTATTTTTAAATATAGGTACCTTTAAAATATTTGCAATTAAAGGTGGAAAAGAAAATCTTCAAGCCCTGAAATGGTATAAATCCAAAGTTTAGTCACTGATCATGTTTTAGATATGACTTAATTTTCATTATTTTGAATATTTCTTCAGTTTTAATCTTTATGGGGTTTATGTGGGCACGTGTACATGTTTGTGTGCAACCACACAGAGTAAACATGCTATTTATAACATACCACCCCAAAACAGATGTTTGTCACCTATCCTGCCCCAGGTAAAATGTATTAAGAAACAAGAACCTCAGTATCCCTATTCTACCTTTGCCCTTGTGAAGTCGGAAGCTGTGCAGGTGTGTAGTAAGGTAAAAACACCAAATGCGAAATTACAACATCCATTCATCAAAAAAAGAAACATTTTAATTGGTTATAGGTGGAAAATATCTACTTGACAGTCAGTTTCTCACTTTTCACATAAGTGCTTTGCTGCTTGGATGCCTAATCTTGTTTAGTATAGGGAAAGTAATTTGACATGAAAGTACCTAGATGGCTGCCGAAAATTAATTGCCAATTAAAAAAGAAAAATGTTTGTGCTACTCTATAAACAAGCCAACATATAAACCTTTCAGTCTTGTTGCTTTATTTATGTCTTTATAGATCTGGTTTCAACCTATTTGCATACAATTTACAAATTCATATTATAATTCTCGAGTATATTTATGATTTTATAGTTGTATATATTTTACCTCTATGAGAAATATTTATTTCTGTATGCTTCTGTTGCTTATTATTTAACAAAAACATCACATTACATTTGATAGTTTATGTCTCTTCTTTAGAACAAGACATTTTTATTTGTAAGGGACCCAGAGAAATATTTCCCAACCTCTAAAAAAAAATAAAGGAAAAGAAACTGTCCTTCCATTTCAGAGGCTGATGAGAGTTCAATGTCTAAACCTTTAGTTTGTAAAGAGAATATTTAGTTTCTAAACGTTATAACAGATTCTCAGAGTTAGATTCTTTTCTCAAAGAGAGTGGTTTTAATACTTTTCGCACATATTAGCACTTCCCAAATCTGAATCCTAGGAATCCATAAATGCCCCACAAAAGGAAACTCTCCTGACTTATTTCAAGAGAATTGTCATCTTAATGGGATTGAATTTAGGAGAGCTAGTAGCATCTAGTAGAGAGAAAAACAATGCAAATGCCCCTTAGGGGGTCAACCTAGAGACTCTCTAAAATCCCTTCTCCATTCTAAATGATCTGATTCTTTGGTTCAAAATAATCAAAATGAGGAAGGAAAGGGCTTCAACATGAAAATCCCTTTGTTCCAATTGGAATAGAGATCAGTAATTACAGCATTAAGACAGAGGGAGGAATGTAGTTAACATGAATGATGTTTGAAACCTAGGGGTGAGAGTATAGGTCACATTAGAGATGCTGGGTAAGAAAAAAACAAAACAAAACAATGTAGCTCTGTATGAACAGAAGCTAAGTAATGAATAAGGAAGTAAAAGTCCTCTCCAACTAGAATGGCCTGGTGTGTGACCTTCTGCCTTTTTAAAAATGTAAGTCCATGTTCTAACCAGTTTAGAAATTCCTTTTCTAATTAAAAAAAAAAGGGCCTAAATATACCTTTCTCTTTCAGATCTGGGTCATAGTTTATAGTTCTATTGTATAGTTGTTCATACAATTAACACTATATCATACTTAATACCTACCATTTTATGGATACTTACTATTTTGTACTTTGGCAGCTTCTCATGGTTTTGAAGGGAAAAAAGGCTAATGTGATGAAAGATCATCATTTATCTTAGATTAAGTACTCCCATGTTAAATATATCATTACCATTTCTTCATACATTCCTTCTGATTAAAAATCCAATGGAAATAAAACTCAGGTTCTAAAAAGAATAATGGTAAAAAGTTTATAGTAATAAGTATAACTTATATTTATATACTACTTTACATTTTACAAATCTATTAAATTTGATCCCTATAATAACCTGTGAGTTGGGTAATATATGTATTATTATCCCCATTTTATAGATGAGCAAAACTAAGGCTGAGTGGTCTCATGATTCCTAATATAGAGCTCAACCTGACATCCCTCACATCTCATTTTCCAAATCATTAAATCAATATTATGGTTCAGGATTTCATCATCCATTGTCTTTGAGATTACAACAATTCCCAAATTGTTCTCCCTAATTCTATCTTCTCCCCTGTCTAATCCATCCTCAACAGAATTTGCAAAAATAATCTTCCTAACAACTATGGTATTCTTTTGTTTAAAAATTTAGCCTGTATCTATATTTCTTCTGGGATTAGGTGCAAACTCCTTAGCCAGGCATTGGAATCCTTCAATGATATATCCCCTACCTGCCTTGTCATTTTCATTTCATATCACTTTTTTGGTGAAATTCATATTCTAGCCAAGACTAGACTACTAGTTTTTATTTGGTCCAACCCTGTATCTCCATCTTCAATGAATCTGAATAAGTCACTCTCTATTCCTGGATTGCATTACCTCTACGTTGCCTCTCAGAAACCTAAATTTTCAGTTGTCATCTTCTCTGTAAAAATGCCCCTGAATGCTTCCAGTTGTTAACTGCGTGTTTCCTTTTCTAATGACTTTGTATTAAACTTATTCATGTATATATTATATTCTGTGCAACCACAGCTTCCAGGAAAATATAAGCTCTTTGAGGACAGGAATTATATTGTTTGGTTTTTTACTACCAGTGCTAAACATGGGATCTTACATCTAATAAATGCTTAATAAATGTTTATAGAATTAAGCTAAATTGAATTTAATCCCATCTCTGATATTTACTACCTGTGTTACTTTGACCAAGTCATTTATCCTCTAGGGACCCCAGAGAGAGTTGTGCTAGACGTCTATTTTAGCACTAGATGTACAGACTGAATTGAATTGAATAAAAATTAACAAGCTGGTATCAGTTAAGGGGAGGGTGACCAAGTTGAAAAGATGGTCTCAAATCCATGCCATACAAGGATCAGTCAAAGGTGCCAGGATATAACAGTAATAAATATTAGAAGAATTACTTTATAGAAAAGGAGTTGTCTTTGTTCTGCTATATAGCCTTGCTACATAGAACTGAGATCAATGAGTAGAAGTTACCAGGAGGGAGATTTTGGTTCAATACAAGGAAACATTTCATCACAATTAGAATTATATAAAAAAGAAATATTGCCTGTCTTAGGAGAGGATAAATTTCCTATCACTGGAAATCAACTAAGCAGTTGCCAGGAATGTTGTCAGTGTAATGGGTTTTGTTTGTTTTTTGTTTTGTTTGTGTGCTTTTGGTTTGTGTTTTTGTTTGTTTGTTTTTATACTGCAAATGCCTTAGTCATCTAAGTTAGAGGAACCCATGTGGAAGAAGCTTGGTAACTGCCTCTGAAAATCATTCTATACTGGTCTACCACATGGGTAGTTGCTAGTATCCTCTTTCCATTGATTGTATAGCCAGAATGCTCTCTCTCTCTCTCTCTCTCTCTCTCTCTCTCTCTGTTCCCCAGAGATTCAGGTCATATATGGAAGCTTATGCCCCTGAAGCGATGGGAGAAATGTAACTCTGTTTGTTATTGTTTTAGTTTTGAAGTAATTATTCTTTTGTAAAAGCAAATCTGACAATTTTTGAAGTTAAATGGAACTAGTGTGCTTAGACCCCTAAAATTATGGACACATAATCAGTGGGGGATTAAGCCAATGGTAGAAATAAAAGACCTCACCAACCCTTAAAGGGTACCAAAGAACTCTGGGGACAAACAAAATATAACATACCTGGCCCTCAGATAAGGCGAACAAAGAATCACTGTTGACATAAGGATTCTCACTTTCCTCAAGTGTTGGAGTAGATTAAATCTGAAGTATTTTCTCAATCTCATGAATAAAAATAATCATGAGGAGAAGCCATATTACTCTCATTTTATTGACAATGCCTTTTATGATTCTTAGTATCTAAAAAACTTATCTTCCTTTTAGTGCAGATAATCTGACAAAAATAAATGAATAAAGAAGAAAAAATGCTCCATTTCTTTCAGGGTTGGGAGAAGGGGTATTGCTATTACTGTTCAATTAAGAAATCAATGGGGAGAATTAAGGTCATTATGATAGTCTTGGGAACAATGAATATAAAATTTAGGTAGACATTAGGTCTTTGGGTCTTTTAATGGGATATAACAACAACTGTTCATTTAAACACTACAAAGAGGACAATTATAGATCAGCCACCCAGCTCTATATGTACACTATGTTGGATATAGGAGTGCTTTTCTTTCTTAGGACAATGCGACCTTGCATGATCATATTGCATGGCCAGGTGTACTTTTCTCATCACATGTTTCAATATATTTATATTTGATTTAGAACTTCTATCAAATTGTATTTCAAAATCATATCCCATCAATATCCTGCTTGTCCTCTAGGAAATCTTCATTAATATCAATCATCCTCTCCTGTTCAAAACATTTTAGCAGCTAGGTTTCTAAAGCAAAATTCTCTTTCTCTTGCTCCATAGTTCCTGTACCTTCCTACATATTTTGCTTTCTTTTGTTTTTAAGTCTTATCCTTCCTGGTGATAATGTGAATACAGTCAGGTTCAAAATGTGGGTCTCTCTTTTTTTTCTTTGAACATTAGATTGCTTATGAATTTCAACACTGAAATGACTGTAACTTCTTGTCCATCATCCCCAAATTTTATCTTCTATTTTTCTTTTCTTTTTTTCAGGACAATGAGGGTTAAGTGACTTGCCCAGGGTCACACAGCTAGACAGTGTCAAGTGTCTGAGGCCAGATTTGAACTTAGGTCCTCCTGAATCCAGGGCACCACCTAGCGCCCCCCCCCCCATTTCATCTTTTTGATAACCTTTACTAGGAGAATACTCTCCTTTTAAAACTACACTAGTATATACCATATGATGATAGAATTGGAACTGGAAACGACCTTAGAAATCAACTGACCCAACCCCTCATTTTGCTTTTGAAGTAACTGATATAGACTAGGTGGTTAATAAATTATAATCAATTAATAAATTGATCTCACTTTTGTTGCATGATTAGTCATTTCTTTTCCCATCATGCATTTCCAGAATGATACATGTTTCAAAAATTTTCACACACAGCATTATCATTAATATAGTGAAGAATGCATAAGACCACCATCTTTCCACTAAGCCTTGGGTCACCTTCAATTTCAAACCTCCTGATGTTCTGTGTTTAGTAGACAAATAACATTATGCTATTTTTTTCTTTAAAAATATCTGGTAATACTAAAAGTTCTATGATATTTTCAAAAGTAACACATTTTCCTTCTAGTTCTGGGCCAAGTCATCTTCCATACATACCAGAACTGGTCCAAAATAGATATATTACCAGATTAAATCAAAGGACTTCCTTTCCTCCTGAATAGCACTGAGGTAGTATTCTTGTATGTGATTTTTCCCTTTGTGAATTCTTAGCTTGACTGGTTTGAGGTTATTGTTGATCTCATTGATAAGGCACCAGAGTATTCTGATGCTCAATTCAGTCAGATCATTGTCATCCACAAACAAATGTATTAGGAAAACTTTACCATTAATGTGCAATCACTATTCTATTTGAACATAGTGCTGGTTATATTCTATAACCGTGGCAAAAAAAAAAAAAGGGTTCCAAAGCATGTTTTATACTTGGACAGATAAAGTAAATCAGAAGATCATTATTTTTTGTTGTTGTTGTTCACTCTATAGAGGGATTGTACATGATCTTAAAATGTGCATGAAAAAAACCATTTTCTTGAAGAGACTTTATAGCTAAGTTTTTCTATACAAGGGAAATCCTGGGGCAGCTAGGTGGCACAATGGATAAAGCACTGGCTCTGGATTCAGGAGGACCTGAGATCAAATCCAACCTCAGACACTTGACACTTACTAGCTGTGTGACCCTGGGAAAGTCACTTAACCTTCATTCCCCGAAAAAAAAAACCAAACACAAACAAACAAACAAAAGTGACATCCTGTTTTAGGTAGCTAAATGATACAATGAATTGAATACTGGAACAGGAGTCAGAGAGGACCAAATTCTGCTTCAGACACCTAGGAACTATGTGACCGTGGGAAAGTCACTTAAACTTATTTGCCTCAGTTTTCTAACCTATAAAATGTGGTTATCAGTAGCACCTACCTCCCAGGGTTGTTGTATGGATTAAGTGAATTAATATTTATAAGGTACTTTGCATATCTTAAAGCATTATATAAAAACCATTATTATTTTAAAACTAGATTTTCTATAACTAAAACAAGCAATTGTGTGACTGTCAGTTACCAGATTCTATTGTATAAAATAATTTGCAGAAACATACATTTTACCTATCCATATCTGATCACACACACACACACACACAAACATGGGCTATATCAGTGTTCAAGAAGGACTAGTACCTCTGGCGTGAGGGCTTGCTGGGCCCTTTTCAAGGCTGCTCATTCACCTTTTGTGTCTACCTTGTACTTAACTTACACTAGAGGCTCCAAGAAGCTTTATCATACACAGCGGCCACATACTGGGAAACTGTCCCAGCAGACAAGCCAAACTAGGTTGAGGGTAACCCCCAATGAGCTGGGGGAAGTGTCTACCCCAAACATGTGAAGACTTCTCTCAGTGGAATGTGTGGATAAAAATAATTTGTCCCAATGGCCATCAAGGTAGCTGAAGCAGGCTCTGTGTGGTGCTTAAAGCTCGGTCATACATTGAAGATGGCAAAGTCATCCTCTGCATCCTGGGCCATTGTCAGTTGTTTTGACTTTGTCTTGCCACTGGACTTCAGTGACTCTGGAGGAGAGAGTGAGGCTTAAAACTTTATGTAGGGGGCAGCTAGGTGGCGCAGTGGATAAAGCACCGGCCCTGGATTCAGGAGTACCTGAGTTCAAATCCGGCCTCAGCCACTTGACACTGGCTGTGTGACCCTGGGCAAGTCACTTAACCCCCATTGCCCCGACAAAAAAAAAAAAATTAAAAAAAAAAACCAAAAAAAAACTTTATGTAACTCTGTTTCACTTAAATCCAAATCATGTGAGAGTCAAGACATCATCATCCTGTAATGTCATTGGTCCTCTTTGAAAATGAAGGACAAACAACATGTATGTCTATTTTGCATAAAGATTTTTCTTGACGTGAGAAAAAGATATATGGGTTAAATACTTGTTGATGTCCTCTCCATGACTCTTGCTGATCCCATTGCTCTGATTCATTTACTCCCCAACAATCATTTGTTATTTTCATTTTGTTAAGATATCTTGAAAATCAATCTATTGATGTTTTCACAGTTGTGTCTAACATGGATTTCTTCTTTATGTGCTTGATTGTATCCTACTGTTCATCCTGATTGAGTCTCCTTCAGTGTAATTCTGACTTCCTCACATAGAGTAAGACCACTGGGACTGAGGTGGTAGAGTCTGAATGAAGTAGATTTACTATTACAAATAAGATGAAAAATTATTATCATAATGTAGCACTTTTATAATTACTTTTATTGTTATTAGTGTAGGTGGTTGTGTCCCTCTTCTCTTGGAGTGTAAACACCTTGAGGCTAGTGGCTTGATTCATAATAATAACATCATTTTTTTGTTGTTTCTCCAATCTACACTTATGCCATCTTCGCTACAACTGGGACTTTAAAGCTGTATTCTTCAGGGGAACTTTTCGTTCTTCTTTTTCCCAAATTCTGTTTTTTTTCCACACAACCCCTTAAAGATATAAGTGCTATGTCTTTGTCTTCCACAGGATACTCTACCCATCACTGTCTTAATTATGCCAGGCTTCTCTTATTCTTTCATAACAACTAGGTGCCACAGTGAATAGAACACTAGTCCTGGAGTTGAGAAGACCTGACTTCAAATCTGCCCTCATATATTGGTCTCAGTTTCCCCATCTATAAAATGGGGAAAATGATGTCACCTACTTCACAGTATTGTTGTGAGGATAAAATTAGACAATGTGTATAAGCACTTGGCACATGGTAGGCTATATATAAATGCTCATTTCTTTCCCCATTGCTTCATGGGCAGTGTGGTGCCATGATAAATGTCCCAGACTTAAGATAAAACTTGACTTAGGTCAAATCAAAATGTTACCTTTGTTATGTCTAATTCTTTGTTACCCCATGTGGGGTTTTCTTGGCAAAAAGACTAGAGTGGTTTGCCATCTCCTTCTCTGGTGGAATAGACAAACAGAGGTTAAATGAATTGTCCAGGGTCACACAGCCAGTGAGTGTCTGAGGCCAGACTGGAACTCAGGAAGATGAGTCTTCATGATTCCAGGCCCAGCACTCTATCCACTGAGCTGCCTAGCTGCCTCAATATTATCTTTTGAGGGTTTTTTTGTTTTGTTTTTTTTTTAGTAAGGCAATGGGGGTTAATTGACTTGCCCAGGGTCACACAGCTAGTGTTAAGTGTCTGAGGCCGGATTTGAACTCAGGTACTCCTGACTCCAGGACCGGAGTTCTATCCACTGCACCACCTAGCTGCCCCTCAATATTATCTTAAGCATTGCTTTAACCACTCTGGGACTTGGCGTTACCTATTCTATTAAATAGTAATAATAACATTAATACTGTCTACCTTCAAGACAAAGAAATCTTTTGTAAAACTCAAAATCTAATATAAATGTGAGTTATTATTTATTGATTCTCAGTAGGTTGTTCTTTTTGAAAGGCCTTAAAGATCTCTTTTTGGCAAAGGTAATGCTTTTTGAAATCTTTGCCTATTAAGACTACTAAGTTGCAAACATGACTTACTTTCAAAAGGAACAAAGCAAGTTTCATATGATGATTTTGTGATTGTTTTTATTTGATTAGGCCATATACTGAATAGCAGTTTCTGTTGTTCCAGGGTCCAGGCCCTCCTCTCAGAAATGAAAATCATAGTGAATATGCTTGTTTACTATTGAATTCTGTTAAGTGACTGGCCACAGAACTATTAAGTGTCTGAGGCCAGATTTGAACTCAGGTCTTCCTGATGCTAACCTAGTGCTCTAACCATTGAGCCACCCAGCCGCCTCCATAGTCTGGTAGGTTGTAAGAAAAAAGAGAATTATTCGGAATCATTCCTTGAAACTTGAAAGTGGTAAGTTTAAAATAAACAAAAGGAACTCCTGTTTTACATAGTGGAAAAAATTGTCAAGATAATATTTAATGAGTGCTTAATATATAGTCAGTGCTATATAAATAATTTCTAAAAGATCTAGATAAAACAATGGCTGGAGCCATCCAGGACTATAAATTTGTTGTCGGGGTGGAATAACATAAATGGGTAGGCAGTTAATCCTATTAGTTGAGCAATGGGGTATTCAAACAGGACTAGTGTTTCTGGTATGAGCACTTACCAAGCCCTTTTCAGGGATCATCCACCTATCATGACCACCTAACACCCAACCCTCCCCTGTAGCTCCAAGAAGCTCTATCATGTGTAAGGGCTAAACCCAAGTAAAACCTTCTTTATAGATGGGCTAAACCAGTTTGAGGGTAACCTGCAGGCCTCAAAACTCTCAGTGAGTTAGAGGATGACTACCACAAGCATGATAAGACTTCACTTAGTGGAATGGGTACATGAGAAAAATTTGTCCAACAGCCATGAAGGTGGATGAAGCAGGTGCTATGAGGATGTTAGAGCTTGGTCAGACATTGAAGATGCCAAGATTATCCACTGCATCCTTGGTCATCACAAGTCATCTTGACTTTTGTCTTAACACTGGACTTCAGTGACTCTGGAAGAGAGAGAGGCTGACAACTTTGTACCTCTGGCTCACATCCGATTCACATGCTCCTCAAGACATCACCCTGTGATGTCATTAGTCCTCTTTGGAAACAAAGGATAAACAACAATCCTATTAGTGATGTCAAGGAGGAAGACCATGGTATTCTTTAGACTAACCTTTTGTGGTCAATAGCTAAGAAATAATACTCAATTTGAATGTGCTAGTGTCTGACACAGTATGATGATTCTAGTAGTTTTATACTCACCATCTTGAGTACAAATTGCCTTCTTTCTTCCTTCCTTCCTTCCTTTCTTTCTTTCTTTCTTTTTTTTTTGCAGAGCAATGAGTTAAGTGTCTTGTCCAGGGTCGTACAGCTAGTAAGTGGCAAGAGTCTGAGGCCAGATTTGAACTCAGGTCCTCCTGAATCCAGGGCTGGTGCTTCATCCACTGCACCACCTAGCTGTCTCCCAAATTGTCTTCTTTCTTACTTGGTGTTCAGAGATATTTCAGTTTCTTGTCCTATTTCTAAGGTTATAGTTAACGACTTTTGAGTATAGGAATCCCAGTGAGCAAACTTCCATTATCAATGCAGATCAGTTGCTGTTCTTTAATGTAATCTCAGAAAGTTGCCTGGAAGACTAAGAGGTTAAGTGTCTTGACCACAGTAATAAAGCCAGTATATGTCAGAGGTGAGGATGGATCTAAGACTGTCCTGACTCCAAGGCCAACTCTCTATCTTCTATACCTTGCTATAGATCATGTGCATCATATGCACATGATCTATTTAATAAATGTTCATCGGATTATTGAATTATCAGGCAAAATAATCCACATTTCTTCTTTAGCTTCCATTAAAGAAGGAATTTAGCACAGTGTCTGATACTTCCCTGATACACAGTAAGAGGCTTTGGAGTCTGATGTGAAAAGCTATAAGGAAATAACAGAAAAACTTGTGAAGAAAAAAGATATAGTCAAAGTGACCATGTGGATTTTAACAATTCTTACTCCAAAGAAAGGAGATTTAATTATAAATTGAATGTGAGAAGAAAAAAAAAAAGGAGTCAAACAAAGATGACTGCAAAGACTTGTGCTCGACAGACCCAAAAGATAGTCATGTCAACCAAACTGATAATCAATTTAAGAAGAGCTCGGGACTTAGAGAGAAAAATGAAGAGTTTTATCTTTTCCATTTTTAGTGGAGATAGCAAGACCCATATACTGATATGTCAGAGAAATAGCAGATACACAGAAATTCTATTTGGCCTGCCAAATTGCATGTTTATCAACGTCACCCCACCCGCCAACAAGCTGCCCAACTTCTTTCTATGTCTCTTATATCTATCTATAGGCAGACACAAGTCATGATTCATAAAAGCATCATTTTTCAATTGACAGACCTTTTAAAAAACAACAACAAAGAAGGAACAGTGATAGAGACAGAAGAAAAAAATGCTTATTTTATAATATCATGTCCAGTACAAACCAACAAATTTAACATTAATCAATATGTAGTTAATGCTGTAGTTAAAATATCCAATTAAAAATAAGAAGTTAATATAATATTTGATTGGGGTGGAGCTATGTTCTTTACTTAAAGTCTTACCAGTCTGAGAAACTCCTTCTACTTATACAGATATTAAATTCTTTCTTGAGTTTTATTCTTAGTGAATTATATAAAACACTAAAAGTTTATGTGACTTTTCCATGGTCACACAGCAGGATTTAAACTTCAAATCTTCCTGATTCCAAGACTAACAAAGACCACTACCCCATGGTGCCACTCAGAGTATTTTCTGCATTTACATACATGTAAATGTTTAAGTGGGATGAATTTTCTCCTTGTGAATTAAAAAGAAAAGGAAAATGCAAAAAGCATGGGAAACAGTATGAAAAATAGAAACATTGGGACAAATAAAGTATCATGATTATAAGTGGAGGACTATGGGAATGATGCCTCAATTTGGGCACTGGAACATGTACAACATAGAATCCACATGACAAATAAATATGAGATGGCCCATGATAATTGACACTGGCACACCTTAAGGAAGAGGAAAGAACTCAGAAGATGTTGCCAAGGTCAGAGCTTGGCTGATCTTGTGTTAAGGTCATTATTGTGTAAATCCTTCAGAATACTCTATGCCCAGATCTTCAGGTAGCTTTACAGCATAGTGACATTTGGTCCAACAACCCCTCTATTATGAGCTAGACAACAGCAAGAAGGCCCTGGCTCACCCTGCTTTTTATCTGCTTCCTGTAGGCTACTTCATGTGGTGGAGAGCTTAGTGTCCTCTCTAGGTTTAGCGGCAGTAGCTACTGCTTTTCAGCCCCCACAGACCTTAATTTCAGAAATGCCATGTTGTACATGGTTGTTATGAATTCCCAGTATATTTGTGATAGAATCATTCTAGGAGAGTCAGGATCTAATTGATCTAATTGTAAAATATCATATTGTTCTTTTTAATAATCTTACGCCCCCCCCCCCAAAAAAATGAAAGTTGTCTTTTTCCCATAATTTTATGTTGTCTTGTGACGTCTCAAGAATCTTACTCTCCTTGTATCTGAAATAAGTCTCTATGGTAATGACTCTCCTAGAAGCCTTATCCTGTATTACCACATTGGGTCACAGATTTAAATAACCATTAGGTGCATCCTGTATTATGTTGTTAATTAGGATAGTGAATAGCTTTTTTGGTTTCTTTAATGTTCCAAAGCAAGGTTTCCTAAAAGTCCCCTTCATTTATTTGTTTTCAGTATTATAGTACAAGTGTAAAGGTTTTGGTTGGGTTCTCTGTTTTCATTTTTCCCCATTGTTACACTCGTGTACTCTAATTGGTTGGATTCTAAAGTACTAAACATATTATGTTCGAAAAAAGGTGTCAAAAGAATTTCTATCATCTATTTTTAACTTTTTCTGTAATGACCAAATCCTGACCTCATATCTTTTAGTCACAGATTATTTTGTTTTTGTTGTTTTTTCTTTTTCTTTTTTGGTATAGATGTGACCTTGTACTGAAGAAAGGCAATGGTCCTCTGATTTCATACTGCTTGAGAGACTGTTAATGCAGAAGTAACCAAGAGATGCTAACAGGTCACTGGACAGTCCTTCATAAATATTCAGTAGAAATGCACATTATGAACGACACTAAAGCTGAAAGAAATCAGAGATATGCTAAATAAAAATAAAGCATTCCCTATCAAGAACACCAGTAGGGATTTTATGGTCTTCTACTTTAATGAAGTTACACTTTTGACTAATGGACAAGGATGTCAACATTTTCCCTTTGATTCCATAAATTTTGAGTAATTTTCATTGACAAAAATCATCCTTGGAACAAACATTCTCTAAGCTGCATCTTAGCTTAAACAAACAAAGTGCCTTCCCCATCATTTTTTTAATTGATTAAAAGCTGTCTTTGTTCAATAAATAAAATGTATATGTAGTAAAAATAAAATGAACCACCAAGAGTTAATATTAGAGAAAATCATGGGGCACAATTTTATTAACTGGAATCATATCTCTTTCTAAAATGTTTGTCTGATTGGATATCAGAAATCTTTCCAAGGAATAGAGAGGCACCTCAAGACTTGTCCCTTAGAGGAAGGGAAAATAGGAAGTGATGTCTAGATTGTGACTACACAGAGATTTATCTCTTAGTGGTCAAGGAGCGTCTAGAATGTAGGCAGAACATTAAGGATTTTGCCATAATGCAGCCAGAGTATGAAGAGGATAGAGAACTATCCCAGAATATTCAGAAAATCAGGAAAAGAATACAGATGCTGATCCACAAGGCAGGATTGGTGTGTTTTTAGAAAGCTTCTTGAGAGCAAGGACTGTTTTGTTTTTGTCTTTCTCTTCCATGTGTCAATTCAGGAACCTGTATACAGAACATGCTTAATAAATTTCTGAGTGCATAGATATTTTGGTTATGGAG
The DNA here is from genome assembly GCF_019393635.1 of Dromiciops gliroides. NCBI lineage: Eukaryota > Metazoa > Chordata > Mammalia > Microbiotheria > Microbiotheriidae > Dromiciops > Dromiciops gliroides. Next base: position 119,739,259 of record NC_057863.1, read on the forward strand.
CCCAGTAGCTACATGCTTCTAGTGATCAGTGTTAGAGTCCCTTAGTGAAAGTAGATAATTATCCCCCTCCCAACATAAAGAATAATATGTGTACATATATTTACACAAATATGAATTACTAATCAGATATTAATGAATTATTCAAAGAATAAAAATATTTGTAACTGCTACAATCTCACTAAGATTTTCTTTCAAATTGTTCTTTCATCATTTAACATCAGAGTTGGAGCATCTTATACCATTTATCCATAAGAAGGCATAAACCATGTTCAGCAATAAGTTGTGAGAGAAAACCATGGATGATTATCTAGTGTCTGTTGACCAGAGAATATAGTTCATCTCAGTGTTCACAATGAACGGTTTGTTATGGGTAGACCATTGGGAGACATAGGCCACAAGGAAAGAATGAGGTCAATCTGAGCAGTGATCTTGTGTTGGCAACAACATGTGTGTATCAGCCAAAATGAAGTGAATTATTGATGCCTAGGCTCCAATGTTCACTAGAGATGACTCACATGCTAATCTATGCTAGTGGGTTGAAGTATCTGTTGGAATTTCTTAGGTGACTTTTTTTTCATTCTGACCATCCAAAAACCTCTTGGAACACATGGTACAGTCGGGAAAGAGACGATTTTGGAGTCTGAGTACCTAAATTTAAATCCTCAAACATTTCCCCATCACTCTGAATGAGAAATACTATTAACTATTCTTCTTTGCAAACTTACTTTTGCCACCCCCTTTTTTCTTTCACATATACATTCATAACAAAAGCTGCTTTAGACTAAAATAGGAGTTAATTTTTACAAGCCTATGATTCTAAGGCAGGAATTGGAGCAGGCTCATAACCTGAAGAATGTACTTGTCTTAGTCTGAATGGGTTTCTTATGAGATAAGTGAAGAAAGCTAAAACAAATTAAAAAGAACAGTGAAGTATTTTCATTTTATCTGTAACAAAACATGACTGTTTCCCCCCTTTTAAATATTCGTAGGAAGGAACATAATCTTAGGGCTAAATAGTTTATTTGGCTTCTTAATTATTCCTTTAAATTGTCTATATGTGCTTTGCCTGATGCTGCATGTGTCTTTCACTGATATGATGACATGACCCCTAAATAGTTGCAACAATGGTACAATCCACAAATATCAAGTTATTCCTGTCATTTAAACATGTCTTCTCTCCAACCTATGGACTACTAGACACTTCCCTACTGTATACATTTGAAACTAACTATGTTGAAAGGAGCTAGAAATATTCTCTTTAGATCATTATATCTTTTCCTTCTGCTCATTAGACCACCAGTGTCCTCTATGCTTTTGACACTAATGTAGCTATCATTAACTAGCAATGCTTCTCTATGACAGTCATGTAGTTATAGTAAATTCCAGCTCTCTTTAATTTGGGCCACTTGACATTCTTCTCAGGAATGGCCCTTACAAACAGTAGTGGTGCAGGAGAAAGTGGTCATGGTTATGTGATTAGAGGAACAGGGTGTGGGTCAGAAGTCAGAGATCCTTCCCTAACTTATAGGAGATTTTCGAGTCACTTTAATCTATTTATATTGCCTTAAATACAGCTTGTTGCTATCACCTTGAGATCCCTTAAAGCTTTGTCTTACATTGGAAATGGAGACTTTTAGCCTGTGTATAAAACAAACAATAAAATGTATTTTGTGAGAATGTTCTATAAAATACATTTAATTTTTAACTTTTTAGAGGTAAAGCTATGGTAGGTAGAATGTTTCCATTTGGTTTAATTTAATCAGACATGTTTTGTTTGCCTTCCATGGAAGCACTATCTAGAAAGAGCAATATTTTTAGCATGCTAGAAAGTAATGGTCATAAGATGAATTCTTTTTTTTTGGCAGGGCAATGAGGGTTAAGTGACTTGCCCAGGGTCACACAGCTAGTGTCAAATGTCTGAGGCTGGTTTTGAACTTAGGTCCTCCTGAATCCAGGGCCAGTGCTTTATCCACTGCACCACGTAACGCCTCAAGATGCATTCTTATGAACCAAATTCAACCCTTAAATTCTTTCTTCAAACATAATTTTGGAATCTAGAATTCTTTCTACCATTTATTCCCTGGATACCATTAGTTAACCAGAAATATTATGGCATACATGATAGCCTTTTCTAGGTCAGATAATGAATTAAAGAATCCACACTGACAAATTAATATGCATATTCTGTAGGTAACTATTTTTAATAAATAGGCATATAAATTGGTGGAAAAATTTGTAAATAATTACCTGAATTTTTCAGAGATTTTATTTTTGGCAAACTGCCTCCTTTACTTTTAATAGTATGTCAACTTGAAGAGTGTATTTTATTTATATCTCATCTCTCAGAATGAAGACTAAACCATTATGCAACTTTAAAAATGCATGTGTTTGCAGTTGTATCATATTTTATAGGATTGTCCTCACAACCTCATCATATTACCGGTCTCTGCCTTAAAATTCCAAACTACTTAACCATGCACAGCAATACTGTCCATCAAAGGTCTCCCATTTTTTAATGAAATCTACAGAAGGAATTAGTACAGACAAATTATCTCTAAGGCTGTCCTCCTTTCCATAACCCACATTTATTAAAAGTCAGTTTTAAGTATTTTTGTTAGGATTATTTAGCTTTTCCTTAGCAGCTTTTATTTGCAAAATGTTGCCTTATCTTATGCTAATTACTTTCGATCTCCATAGTTGATGTAGTGGTTATGTTTTAAATCTTTTTGAAAAAAAAAAACACCTAGAATCCCTGTGCCAAATACTTGTACTCTGAAGAACTCTTAAGGAAATGAATGAGGATTTTCACTTTAACAATGAGGCTTTCATTTGTTCAATGCTGTTACATAAAATCAGCAATAAATTTGGAACTTGCATGGGATTGCTGTGAATATGTTGCTGGCTGGATTCTCACCTCATGAAAATCAATGGGGACATATACAATATGACCTAATAGCCTTAGGGGAAATGATCCTAAGCTCTTTGTCTCACTCAACCTAAATCTTCTTTTGTAAGTGATTTGCTCAAGAAAAGAGGCATAAAAGATATCATCCTTGGAATGTATATGTGTGAAATAGGTGAGCCAGTTATGCAGTATAGTAAGGGATAACAGAGGGTCAATGCTAGGGTTGTATTATTATCCAATAAGTATCTCAGGAACCTGAGGAAGTCCCCTGACATTTGGTATCTAGCTCTACAGAGAATCCTTCAAATCACCAAATCTCAGCTTTGTGAGGGACCTCACAAAGTAAATAAAAACCAGTATTACCACAGCAATCTCTAGTGATGATGCATCCTGGTAATTGTCTTTGTAGGTGTTATAGTACCTTCTTCATCAAAGAAGAGTACATGATTTTTTGTCTTCCAATCACATTCCATTGCACCCTACTAAAGTTATGCCTAGAACTAAGTCAAATATACTATGCGAGTATCTCATAAGTGGTTAGGCTCAAGTGGCTTGCTAATCCATGTTAATTAGATAAACTATAGTTTGCTACATGTCTCATGTGAGCTGCATCCTACGGTCATTCAGATCAAAATAGATCCTCATCTAACATATTGGAGGCTCCGAGTCTAGAAGATACACAGCTTACCTTCATGTAAAACTTTATGATTTCTAAGGGACTTTCCTCATGATAGCCTTGTGAAGTAGGCAGTAGGCAGTACAAATATTATTCCCCCTCCCTCTCTCTTTATATGGGGGAGGAAACCAAGATTCAAAAAGGAGAAAATCACACAGATAGTAATAGCAAGGGTTGAGTCTTGATCCTAGGTTTTTCTAACTTCATCTTCAGTACTTTATTCACCATGCAAATTAAGATAATTATTTTGTACATATCATATGGAATAGAATTTGATACCATCCCTTTAACAATGTATTAAAAAATTTAGCAAGGGTTAGAAGTCCAGCTTACTGGTCTATAGTCTGTAAACTCCACCTTTGTCTCTTATTATGCTTATATTGGTCTAGTTTTAATATAGCATTCCCTTTCTCCAGAATCTTTTGGAGATTATGAAGAACAGCATAATAATTATGTCTGCTGAGTTTTTCCAATGTTCTGGAACATAGTTTGTTTAGCCTTGGCAACTTGAACTCATTGCAAACAGCAATGAGCACCTGACATGCTCCTCATTTTTCCTGAATTTTTATTTACTGCTAAACATTTTTTATTCTGTATTTATCCAGAATATAAATATCCAAAAAAACCCCATTTTCCTGGTTGACAAAACAGAAACAAAATGATAATGGCAGCTAACATTTATATAGCAATTTAAGGTTTGTAAAGCACTTTGCAGAAGTCTCATTTGATCCTGACAACATCCCTATGAGTAAAGTACTATTATTGCCCCCATTTTACAGAGCGATAAATAAGGTTTAGAAGAGATGAATAAATAGCCTACTATTACATAACCAGTATCTGAAGCTAGAATTGGGGTCATCTATCTGACACCCTATTGAGAATTCTTTCTAATCTTCCATTTAGTTGCTTCTATAATAATTGAGTTTTTGAACCTTCTATCACCATCATCCTATCCAATACAATCAGAGGTCCTATACTTTATTATTATTATTAATTTTTAATCTCTAACATGTTATATAAAATCAAAACAAAACAAAATGTTTTATTATCCTTAGCATTATTTTTTTCAGAAAAGTATAAGGACATACTAACCTTTTGAATTCATCCTTCATTACTTGATATTGCTTCTACTGCATCTATATTTATATTGATAGATAATGTAGCATATTATCTATCTATCTATCTATCTATCTATCTATCTATCTATCTATCTATCTATCTATCTACATATCAGAGAAGACTGGTATCAGAGTGGAAAGAATCTGGTCCTAGAGTCAGGAAGACCTCAATTCAAATGCGACTTCAGACACTTACTAGCTGTGTAATCCTGGGCAAGTCATCAAACCACTGTTTGCCTTAGTTTCCACAACTGTAAAATGAGGGTAATGATAGCACCTATCTTGAAAAATTATTGTAAGGATGAAATGAGATAATATTTGTAAAAAACAATTAACACAGGACCTGTCACATAGTATAGGGCTATATAAATGCTTTATCCCTCTCTCCCCAAAGTATGTATATACATACATATCCCATTATTTGTTTGCTTTACTAATACATTTTGTTTTTATGTTACATTTATTTACATAGTCCATCATCTGTTCAAAGAAAGGTGGAAGGTACATTTTGTTCAGTTATTCTACTCATGTTTAATTATGCAATTTTCAGTTTCTTTTCTTCTTCTCCTTTCTCTCTCTCTGCCTCTCTGTATCTGTTTCTTTGTCTCTCTGTCCTCTCTCTGTGTGTTTCTCTGTCTCTCTTTTGTTCTTTCCATTGACAGTGTTAGAGTCATTGTCTACATTGTTTTCCTGGTCTGACTTTAATTCACATCAGTTCATATAAATCATCCCATTTTCTCTGGCTGTCCCTCTTACCTGGAACATTCTCCCTCTTCTGTCCCTGCTACCGACCTCCCTGGCTTCCTTTAAGTTTAACTAAAGTCTCACCTTCTATAGGAAGGTAAACCCTCTTAATATCAGTGTCTTTGGGGCAGCTGGGTAGTGCAGTGGAAAAAACATCAGCCCTGGATTCAGGAGGTCCTGAATTCAAATCTGACCTCAGACACTTGATACTTACTAGCTGTGTGACCTTGAGCAAGTCACTTAACCTTCATTACCCCACCCAAAAAAAAATACCAGCGTCTTCACTTTCTTAATCATTTTCTATTCTGCATATAGTTTGCATGTTGTTTTCCCCACTAGACTGTAAGCATTTTGAGGGCAGGGACTATCTTTTGCTTCTTCTTGTATCCTTAGTGCTTAGCACAATGCCTGGTCCATAGTAATGTTTAAAAATGTTTATTGGTTGATTGAATTTTTTATATCTATCATTTCTTATAAAGTAATAGCTCCTATTGATGCAGTATATTCATTCAATGTATTAGTTTAATTCATTTATCCTATCACACATTTGCTGGGTATTTACTTTGTTTTCAATCATTTGCTTCTGCAAAAAGTATCGTTCTGTTTTGCTATCATTGACTTGGAGGAGGAAAGATCTGAGAGGGATTTCTTTTTATCTTTGACCTTCTTGGAGTACATATTTAACATGTCCAATCTGAGTCATGTAAAAAATAGTTGTAAGTCACAGGTTCATGCACAGTTTATTAATTTGCCTGTATTTCCAGAGAGATTTCTTCAACATTACCTGTTCTCATCTTTTGTCAGCTTTGCCAATTTTCTGGGTGTAAGATGAACCCTCAGAGTAATTTTCATTTCATTTCTCTGATTAATTTTTAAGCAATATTTTATATGATAGTCAACAAATTGGAATTTTTAACAATGGCTGATTTACATTTCAACCACTTATCTCTTTTTTTGTTTGTTTGTTTTGTTTTTCAGGTAGGTATAGGTTTGGTTTTTTTTTCTTTTTTGTTCTTTTACTTTTTGGTGAGGCAATTGGGATTAAGTGACTTGCCGAGGGTCACACAGCTAGTAAGTGACAAGTGTCTGAAGTCAGATTTGAACTCAGGTCCTCCTGAATCCAGGACTGGTGCTTTATCCAATGTGCTACCTAGCTGCCCCACAACCACTTATCTCTTGAAGAATGCCATTTGGTCATATATGGGTTTGTTTTGTTTGTTTGTTTTTGTGAGGCAATTGGGGTTAAGTGACTTGCCTGGGGTCACACAGATTGTAAGTGTTAAGTGTCTGAGGCTAAATTTGAACTCAGGCCCTCTCAACTCCAGGGCCAGTGCTCTATTGACTGTGCCACCTAGCTGCCCCTGGTCTTATATGTTTTTGTTAATTTTCTACATATCTTCATATCAGATCATCATCGAAAATGTTACATGTAAAAATAGTTTTCTCCCATTAAGAGTTTCTTTTCATATCCTAGCTGCATTAATTTTGTTTATTCAAAAGGTTATCAATTTAAAATAATCAAAATTGTATGATTTATTAAATAAAAATTTTGTTACATTACAAGTTTGAAAAACTTTGTTTATCTCTTCACTGTTTGGTATGTGAAACCAATAATGCTCATGTTTTTAGAAGCGCTAAGTCACTTGACCTTTCAACTGGTGCTTCAAACTGTTGTTGATTTATAAGGGGGCTTTCAGGATTGATCCAAAAACAAATAGCTAATTCATATCTTTCAGGTAACCAGGCTCTATTGAAGCAAATGACAATCCTGATTAACTTAGTTCTGATTAAAATCAGTGATTACAAGATGATTCAATCTATTTCATTTAGTATCTATTGACATAATTCATTGTATTGCTTTGTTATTTTATTAGACTAATATTTCAAAAAGCCACCATTAAATATGAAATCCCTAAAACATGCAATGGTTGTAAAAAAAATGTTGCTTAAGTTGACTTTTTGTCATATTATTTTCCAGTTTTATTTAACCCACAGTTTATTTTAAATATATTTTCTAAGTATTGGCCACTGATTATTTCAAATATCTAAAAACACTGTACATTCCTAAAAAAAAATTGATAGCTTAAAAATAGTTACCATTATTGCTTTGTCACAATGGCTTTTCTGTTCTTAAAGAGAAAGGAGAAAGACTGGTCTTCAAGGAAGAAAGAAGATATTTAAAAGCCCTTTTCCCTCAATGTCAAGATCTGACCCATTATTGTATATAGGGAATATAAATGAAATGAAAAAAAAATGAAAAGAAAATTATGAAGACATAAAAAATAAGCCCAAAAGAGTCAGAGCTTGGTTATAAAAAACAACAACAACAACAACAACAAACTAAGACTGATGCTAGTATCAAATAACAGCCATAGCATCTGCAGACTTACAAACTTCGACTGTTTTATTCAAGTTTTTATCTTATGTCAAACCAATGAGCCCCCAATCAATCCTTCTTTATGAAAAAGGCACCAACGAGAGAGGGAGTCTAATGAGCTTAAACTCATAGCCACAGAGATAATGAGAGCAAGAGACCTGGGTCTGCTAGCAGCATCTTCTTTTGTTTCAACTTGAATACCCTCATCTAGTTATTAGTTCTTCCTCCAGTAATCTGTCAAACAATGAGGGACTAGAATTTTAAAAGGTGCATATTCACAGAAAGCCAGCTAGTGCTGAGCCAGGGAAAAGGTGAGATAATGAGATTGACATTGCTGACACTGGGAGTCTGGTGATATAAAGATTAGTTTACAATCAAATTACTCTCATATTCACTTATAGCCAAATAAGTAAAGAGGCCACCTGTAAACAATTTTCCCCATGAGTAATGGTGTGGAGACATAATAAACACATGTTATAGGTAGGAAAGAATTCATTGGAAGCCGATATACACATGAGAAGCTTAAAATGAGGCAGGATCCTTCTAAATGAGTGATTCTTCCAGCGTAATGATGCTAATTTATTATTGAGCTTCAGTTTATTCTTGTTTTGATTTTTTTCCCAATCTGTTGCAGTGAAATTGTGGTAGTGGGTTGTTGTGTTTTTGTTTTAAAGCATTACTTTAAGTACATAATTTTACTCCATTTGTGCCAGGAAAATGCCCAAACACCTTCATTAGAAATAAAGCAAATCTGCTCCACAGTGCTCTGAACAGCAGGCACTATATGCCTTATTGAACAGAAAAGCTTTAACAAACCTTATCTTGTACACATGTTCATTCTGCCTAAGTCTGTTTATATACTTGAAAACTTCCAGAAAATGTGGGTGCAACAACAGAGTGGTGTTTAGCTACCCGATTTTCTTGGCCAGGTGGTTGATTATATGGTTTGGCATCTTTTTGCAGGTGGTATGGAAAATCATATATACCAGCTGCTCAGCCCACTGAGTAACACTTTGCTAAATGACACAGCAGCAACCATACATAACAACATATAATGATGCTAGAGTGATATCTTTACTCCATTCATTTAGCTCTGTAAAGAATTCTCCAAGAAAGACATTGCTCTGCCTCCATTTCTGCTTCATGCTGGGTAATGTTGGCAAGACTTATTTATGGCACTTTTGAGCAATTCAAAGAAATATTGTTTGTTTGTTTGTTTTCAAAGCTAGCTCTGCAAAGGTGCGCTGTTTGCTTGATGACTTGGCACACTGCCCCTAGTACTTGGCATGACATGCTTGCTGCTGGCATGGGGAATGTTATATATACTTGCCACTGGGCGCTTACTATACCTCTTACTGTGCAGGATCAATATCGACCAACTGCATAAACAACCAGATGAACCTTGTATCCGAGTGATAGCAAATAGCATTTGAATTATTTTACATAAATCTGAAAATGTAATAGTGGTTGACATTCCTATTAGTATTATATCTGAACACTATGATCATAATTGAGTAACATTAAATTTAGTTTATTGAACATCAGTCCACCGCCTGCTACCCGATGACGATGATCTGTGTAATGAAACTAGCAATACGAAAAATTCCTTCAGTTGGTACACTTCTTGGAGAGCAGCCAATGTATTTATTGCTATTTGTGCAATTAATGGCTATATTGATTGCAGATTGGAGGGGGGGTAAGGTTCTTATTAAGTAGTGGATAAGTTGTGCTATATTTTCTTAGCTCTTCATGGTTTGTTTCCACTGGAATTAATGAGACTATAAGGGTAGGGTTCAACGGTTATTAACATAATTATTTTGTTATCTTTACCATTTACTGTTCTTTCATTTTTCTATAACTATCATCCTTTATCTCTTTGCCCTTTGTGTTATATGCCTTGAAAAGGCCATATTTAACAAGTGCCTACACTTTCTCTTCTCTCTCTTCTTTATCCCTTACAAACTGGCCTTTGACTTCATCTTCCCACCAAAACTTCTCTCTCCAAAGTTACCAATGATCTCTTTATTGTCAATCCCTATTCTCTTCTATTTCTGCATCCTTTTTGATGCTTTCTTCTCTCTAGCTTTGCCAAATGCCACTCTGCCCATACTCTGCTCTTTCTGATTGCTTCTTCCAAGTATTCTTGGCTGGCTCCTCCTACAGATTACATCCTCTAACCATAGGTGTCCTCCAGGGTTCTGTCCTGGGACTTTTTCTCTTCTCCCTCTATACTATTTCAATTACATTTAATTATAATTTCTAAGCTGATGATTCTCAGATCTACTCATCCTGATCTAATCTTTCTGCTGACCTCTAATTTCACAACTACAACCACCTTTCAAATACCTCCGATTGAATGTCCAGCGGGCATCTTAAACTTAACATGTCCAAGACTGAACTCATTATCTTTATCCCCTAAACCCTCCCCACCACATGTTGAGTTATTTGTCAGTTGTGTCTGACCCTTCATAACTCCATTTGGGGTTTTCTTGGTAAAGATACTAGAGTGGTTTACCATTTCCTTCTCTAGCTCATTTTACAGATAAGAAAACTGAGGTAAAATGAATCTTCCTGACTCTAGGCCTGGCACCTAGCTGCCCCCTCCTCACCACATACCTTCTCTATCATTGCAAAGGGCAACATAATCTTCCCCCTCCCTCAGCCTCAGCACCCATGTGTCATCCTCAACTCCTCACTATCTCTCACCTCCCATATCCAATCTATTGCCAAAGACTGTCACATTGTCAACATCACTCATATATGTCCCTGTCTTTCCTCCAATGCTGCCAGTACTGGCACAGGCCCTCATCAATTCACACTTAGACTATTGCAATAGCCTGCCTACCTTGAGTCCCTTACTACTTTAATCTATCTTCTCTTCAATGACCAAATTGATTTTCCTAAAGTGCATATCTGACTATGTTGGCCTCTCACCACCACCTTCCCCCGCTCCCAGCCTCACTTAATGAACTTCAGTAGCTCCCTATCACCAATAGGATAAATGACAAAGTCCTCTGTTTGGCATTCAAAGCCTCTCATAACCTTGCCCCCTCCTCCCTTTCCAGTCCTCCTACACCTTGCTGCCCACCACATACTCTTCGATCTAGTGATACTGGCCTTGCTGCTCCAGGAACGGGACCTCCATCTCTTGACTCCGGCCATTTTCTCGGGCCTAGAATGCTTTCCCTTCTCATCTCTGGATATTGACTTTCCTGGCTTTTTTAAAGTCTGAGCTAAAACCTAATATTTTATAGGAAACCTTTCCCAAGTCATTCTTAATTCTAGTGATCTCCCTCACTTAATTATTTCCTGTGTATCTTACATGCAACTTGTTTGTTTATATTTGTTTGTTTGTGCTCCCATTATATTGTGGGCTCCCTGAGGGCAGGGACTGTGTTTTGTCTTCTTTGTATTACCAGTGATGCGCACCTTGCCTGGCACATAGCAGGCACTTAATAAACCTTTATTGACTGACTAAACACAAAGCTCCAGAATGGGAGAGATGCAGATGTTCTCCTTGGAGCTATTAGCTGCAACTGCATTGCCTTCCCTTGGGATAAAAGCATTTGCATAGTGCTTCAGAGATTTCAAATATTTGGAATTTCATTTGATCCCTACTATAACTTTTGAAATGGGTAGGGCAGAAATTTGGAGCCTAGTTTCAAAGATGAAGATAATAAGATGACAAATACATTTTTTGGGGGCGGGGCAATGGGGGTTAAGTGACTTGCCCAGAGTCACACAGCTAGTTAAGTGTCAAGTGTCTGAGGCCAGATTTGAACTCATGTACTCCTGAATCCAGGGCCAGTGCTTTATCCTCTGCGCCACCTAGCTGCCCCCAAGAAATACATTTTTAAAAGGGACATTAGTGACTCTTTTGTGCTACCTTCTTATATCAAAGCTCAAAATCAGAGGCTCAAAGCAAGAAAGTGATTCACTTTTGGTCAAATAAATTGCAACCCAAATCCTCTAACTCCAAAGACAATATGGTTTTTCCCATATACCACACTGATAGAATCAAGGAGCTAAAGTGTCATTACAGAGTTGTGTGACAGTTGTCTAGATGTACACGGTGATTCAGTTGATACATGCATTTGTAGCCCCCCCAAAAAAATATCGTATGATGAAGTATAATTTGTTAGTGTTAAAAAAATTAGGAGGTAGAACATCTATTAGCCAAAAAGTGATAGTGTCTAATCTTCCAGTCAATTCTCTAGTCCTTCATGTTTTATTTAATTCATCACACAGAAATGGTAAGCTTAAATCAATCATATCTTCCACATTTTGGTGTTAATTAAATACATATTATATCTTTGGTTCAAAAATAAGTGATAAAATATTAATCACATTTTCAAAATTGAAATATTTAAATGTGTACATGCATACATTCATATCTGTATCTATGTCTATGTCTATATCTAATCTTTACTTATATCTAATCTATATCTTTATCTATGTCTATGCCAATATCTAGGACTATTAATTGACAGTACATTTCCACTGACAGGACAATTGTCTATTTTCTCCTTTAGAAGTAACCAGGCTCTGTGTTTTATTTTCTCTGTCCCTTTCTTCTCTTTTTGTCTCTCTCTTACATACATACACACATACACATACACATATACATGTATGACAAAATATATGCACATATACATGTATATATGTTTTGGAGTATATGTAGTATGTGTATATGGATGTAAAGTATATACATATCTACATGCATACCCATACATATATACATATATAATCTTTGTAAATATCTTGTATATACCTATATAAATTACATGTTGCCTATACTATTAGGATATCAGCTTCTTGAAGGCAGTAGCTATTTTTACCTGGCACATGGCAAGCTCTTGATAAATGATTATATTGATTATAATGATAATTATAACTAGCATTTATATATTGATTTAAGGTTTGCTAAAAGCTTTACATCATTTTATCTCATTTTATACTTACAAGAACTTCGGGATATACTTGCCAATATTATCCCTGTTTTACAGATGAGAAACACAAGACAGAATTTCAGTGATTTGCCAAAAATCACAAAACTACCAAATGTCAGAGCAGCATTTTAGCTCATCCTTCTAACTCCAAATCCAGTGGTCTATCTATTGTACCACCAAGCTGCCTTATTGCTTGATTAATTGAACAGGAATGTATCAAGGTCAGATTTGTGCTTTATGAAGATTATTTGGGCATATCAGTGGAGTATGGATTGAAGAGTAGAGACATTCAATGAAGAATATAATTAGGATACATTAAGCAAGACATGCTAAAAGCCAGAATTAAGATAGTGGTCATGTGAGTGGAGAGAACACTGACTTGAGAATATAAGGAAGACATGAGAAGATTTTTGAAACTGATTAGATACAGGTGATGAGGTAGAAGAAATAGAGGAGTATATCTCTGAGAGAGAAAGAGACAGAGACAGGAAGACAGAGGCAGACAGAGACACACAGAGACAGGAAGAGATAGACAAAGAGACAGAGACAAAAGGGACTAGTCAGACATAGAGAGACAGAGACAGAGATGAAAGAGGTTGATAGACAGACATAGAAACAGAAAACTGGAGACAGAGACAGAGGCATAGTCAGATATGCTTTAGGAAGATTGATTTTATAGTTGAATTAAGGAAAGATTCATAGTGGGGAGAGGCTAAAGGCAGGAAACCAAACAGAAGGTTATTGCAATAGTCCTGATATGAGGTTGAGAGCTTGAAGCAGGCTAATGACAGTGTTAAATGAGAGAGCCGGATGGGCTATTCACGAGAAGTTAAGAAGGTAGATATGGGGATGTGAGAGAGAGGTGTTGTGAGGCTGGGTGACTGGGAGGTTAGTGGTGCTCTTGGCAGTAATAGGAAATTTAAGAAGAGGGAGAGAGTTTTGGGGAAAGGAAATTATTTCAGTTTTGGACATAATGAGATAAATATGTCTACAGGACATCCAGTTCTATTTATCTGATAGGCAGCTGGAGATATGAAACAGGAAGTCAAGAGAAAGGTTATGGCTGGATAAATTTATTTGAGATTTGCTTAAAGATGATAACTGAATCCACAGGAGCTGATGATATCACCAAGAAGAATATATAAAAAGATAAGAAAAAAAGAGCACAAGATAGAATGAAGGGACATGTAAACAGTTAGCAATAACAACCTGGATGAAAATCCAGCAAAAGAGACTGAGAAGGAAAGGGTATGAGGTACGAGGAGAAAAAGGAGAGAACAATGCTCTGTAAACCTAGAAAGAAGAGAATAACAGAAGAGCATGATCTACACTTTTTAAGAATGTGAAGTAATTAAGAAGATGAAGATTGAGAAAAAGCCAGTGGAATTGGAAGTTAAGAGATCTGAGAAAATTGGTAAAACAGTAAAAGAATAAAAGATATCTGAGATAATTAGAGAAAGCAGTTTTGATTGAATGATGAGGTCAGGAACCAGATGTTAGATAGTTTAGAAGAAAGTGAGAGGAAAGGAAATGGAGGCACCAACTGTAGATGCCCTTCTCAAACACTTTAACCCCAAAAGGGATTAGAGATATAGGACAATAGCTTGCAGGGATGAATGGATTGAGAGTAATGATTTACCTGGTAGTCTTTTTGTCTATGTTCATCATGAGTACTACAAGGTGAGATGACTAAGTATCCATTGATATTTCTTATGGCTTTGAGTATTTATGACTGGAAGTAATCTCAGCTGGTCTTAGCATAAGTACTCACAGATGGACAGATCAATTATTGTACCAGTATTAGCAAAAAAATGTGATATTTTTAAAAAATTTAATTGCCCAGCAAAAAGCCTTTATTGCATAAGTCAGATTCTTTGAAGAGGACTTTTGAAGTGATGTGAACAGAAATCAGGTAGGATCAGAAGATATGAAAGTTGTAATCTCTATCACATGAGAGTATAATATATAAAAGTAATGGTTTGGCAGGGTAGAACAGAAAGATGAGGGGATGTCAACAAGAGAGCAAAGAATGAATATGTATTAAGTATTAAAAACAAGTAGCATAATTTTAAGGTTTTGGTTCCCCCCCAATATTTTTTGTAAACTATACCCATGTGGCTTTCTGCCTTAAGAAATAATTATTCAGTGAATCTTAGTATGCCTCCTTATTTTCATGTATTACTAAGCACTGTAGAATATATTTAATCTGTACCCACAGATAAAGCTAATACACAAAGGCTAACTCCAAGCTATTAGAAGGATGTTTCAAATACTTCCATCTATGGTATTATGCTGTTCAGCATTTTCATTAATTACTTTAAGAGTATAAATGCTATGTTTGGCAAGTTTATATATTATACTATCATGTGAGGGATAGTTTGACATGTGAAAATGATAGGCGAGATAAAAAAGTGAAATGCCACTGGGATAAACATAAAGTCCTATACTTATATTCAACTATCAATTTCATAAGTACAGGATGAAAAAAGCATGGCTAGACAACAGTACAAGAAAAAAGATCCAAGGGTCTTAGTGACCTATAAATTTAACATAAAACAGCAGCAAGAAATAATAGTCCCAAAAAGTCACGTAATCTTGGGTTTTATCAGAAGGCAAAGCATGCAGGATGAGAGGTAATAGTCCTACTTTACTCTGGCCTCTTTAGACAGCATCTCAATCAACCATCACTCAACAAACATTTATTAAGTTCCTACTATGTGCCAAAAACTGGAAAATACTTGGGATACAAAAAAGAGGAAAAAGAGAGAGCTTACAATTTATGGGAAAGATAATATGTAAATAAATACATACAAAAGAATATTTATATGCATATATATACAATATATACATAAATACACTACATACACACACACACACACACACACACATATATATATATATACACACACACACACACACACATGATAAGTGTTATTATTGTTGTTGTTTGTCCTTCCTTCTTGAAGAAGACCATGACATCAGGGTTTTGTCATGACTTGAAGTGTATTGTATTTAAGTGAGGGAGGGCTGTGAAAGGTCACCAACCTCATTCTCTCCTCCAGAGCCATCTGTGTCCAGTGACAAGATATGTATCAGGATGACTGGACATGGTACCAAATGTTTAAGGCAATTGGAGTTAAATGACTTGTCCAGGGTCACACAGCTAGTAAGTGTCTGAGGACAAATTTGAATTCAGTTCTTCCTGACTGAAGGCCCAGCACTCTATCTATTGTGCCACCTAGCTGCCCCATGAAAATATATGGAACATGAGAAATAGAGTATAATTAAAAGAAGAAAGACATTAGAGAAAAAAAAAGGTCTGGGGAAGGCTTAAAGTAGAAGATAGGATTTTAGTGTCACTTGAAGGTAGCCTGGGTGATCAGCAGTCAGAGTGTAGGAGGGCAAACAATCTAGGTATGGGGGACAGAAAGAGCCTGGAGCTGGGAGATGGAGTTTCTTGTTTGTGGATCAACCAGCAGGCTGGTCACTGGATTAGAGCATGAAAGAAATGTGTAAGGTGAGGAGAGAGGAAGGAAGGGGCTTATTTATGAAGCACTTCCAGTGCCAAAAAGAGAATTCTGCATTTGCTCCTAGAAGCAATAGGGAGTCACTGAAATTATGGGGGAGGGGAAGGGTATAACATGGCCAGACTTGTGCTTTAGGAAAGTCAGCTCTGGTTGCTATGTTTTAGAAAGTAAAGATGGAAATGAGTCAGCAGAGGGTGAGAAAATGGTGAGAGCACTGGAAGCCATAGGAGGCTTAAATAAAAAAGTTTAGCTTGATGAAGAGAAGATTTAAGAAGAAACAAGGTGTCTTCAAGTATCTAAGAGGCTGCCATATGGAATAATATCCATACCATTCTTTTCATAGAGGTCAAGATTAACAGGAATTGAGGAGAAGAATATTTGGCCTTGTCATAAGGAAGAATTTACTGAAAAGAATTATATCAAAGTGAATGGGTGGGACCAACTAGGTGGTGCAGTGGATAAAGCACCAGCCCTGGATTCAGGAGGGCCTGAGTTCAAATCCAGCCTCAGACACTTGACACTTACTAGCTGTGTGACCTTGGGTATGTCACTTAACCCTCATTGTCCCACCAAAAAAAAAAGTGAATGGGTTGCCTTAGTAGATAGTAGATTCAGCTTCACTAGAGGTTATCAAAAGAAGGCTAAATTAACCACTCTGGAGGGATTTCATGGAGGGGATTCCTATTCACGTATGAGTTGGATAGGATTACCTCTTAGGACCTGCTCCTAAAGCTGATGTGTTGTGAGTCTGTGAATACCAGTGTAATAGCTTTATAGTCATAGTCACATTAGATAATTTAATTGATAAATGCTAGGGACTTAATAGATTTTATCTCTAAATCCAATATTAAAAAATCTCAAGACTGATAAATATTTAAAACAAGATGAGGTCTCTAAAATAATAATTATAATGGATTTCATTTTTAGAGCCCTTTAAGGCTTGCAAAACACTTTACACACATTATTTCATTTGATTTCTAAGTCCATAGGGATAAGGGGGTAAATTGCCATAGTGAATAGTGGGTTGACCTTGTAGTCCAAACACTGGAATCCAAGTCTTCTAACTAGCACATATTTTGTGTGTGACCACAGGGAAAACAATCATTCTCCGTGGGCTCCCAGGTAACTATCTTTGAAATAAATTACTTAGAAGTCACTAATTTTCATCAGTGGAAGTTACCATACTGGAATTTTCATAAATTGACCAAATCATAGCTCTAAATCAAAGAGAGCACATGCACACACACACACAGTCATGCACAAAGAGAAACTGAGAGGAGACAGAGATTACAAAGCTATATGGTTTACTGGAAAGCTAATCAAATCAAATAAATAAATCAATTAGCATTTATTAAGCCCTTACTTACTATGGGACAGGCACTGTGCCAAGGACCAAGAATATAAATGTAAGGAAAGAAAGGAACATCAAAAAGGAAAAAAGAAAAAAAATGCAATCCTTGACCTCAAAGAGCTTACATTGTAAGAAGAGGGAAGACAATTTAAGAAAGGGACTTGAAGAGGGGAAGTGGGAGGAGATGGTTCCCACAGTGAAACAGTGTGTTCAGAGAGGGAGCCCATGAAAGCAGTGAAAGATGGCTGCTCTGGTCACTACCTCAAAATGGCAATTATTAGAGAAACTCATAAATGAGAGGACAGAGTGTGAAGGGTAAAGGGATCTTCCTGAATGAGAAAGAAACTGAGGCATAGTGACAAGATTCAGAGAGGGAAACTGAATAAATATAAAAGACCTGAGCATATTTCTCTAATATACTGTTTGTAATAAATTCCTGATTGACTGCTTATAAAGAGAGTAATGGACCTGAAAATAGAAAACTTTATTAATACCTAGTAGCTCGGGGCAGCTAGGTGGCGCAGTGGATAGAGCACTGGCCCTGAAGTCAGGAGTACCTGAGTTCAAATCTGGCCTCAGACACTTGACACTTACTAGCTGTGTGACCCTGGGCAAGTCACTTAACCCCAATTGCCTCACTAAAAAAAAAAAAAAATACCTAGTAGCTCTAATCTTTTGTTGTTAAAAAGATATGAACACATTACTCATAATATTTTTTAGGTATTTTGTAATAGCCATGGTCATGTCAATAGTTGATGACTTTTCTTTCAATTTTATATATGAACAAATTTAGGAAACAAGAACAAAGTGATTTTTCTGATGGGAAACTGATCAGGTAGAATAGTCTGATAAATGTCTGTGGAGATCAAGCCAGTGGTCAGTCTGCCCAATCACAAGTGATAGCATGCTTCTTCACTCTACCAAAAATATTGCTTACTCTGTATTCCCATACGTGACTGTTTGCATCAACTGGTTTGTTGGGTTAATGATTTGGTCACTCCTTGAAGAGGCAGTGATTTAACCTAATAGAGATCAAAGCTATTGATGTTGCCTGAATTTAGATGAGATAACTATTGTACCTTCCAGTGTATGTTTCACCATTTTGTTTATGGAGTGTGAAATATATAGCCTCTCGACGCTTCTGCACCCTTCATCCATGCATAGCCAACAAAATACTGCATGCACCATTTCTGCTAACCTTGGCAAATTAGCAGAGGTATTTGGGTAATCAGGCAGCTGAGTGTTTGTGTAGTTTAACACTTTTCTATGAACAGGGAGATGTGTTAAGGAGGGTTCGACAGTGCAGTAAGTGTGGATTTTGCTTATCTCCAGTATGTGCATTGAAACAAAATGAGAAGAAATAAAATTAGCATCTGATTCTTGAAAAATAAAATCCTACATTTCATTAGTAAGAAGATATCAAATCAAATCAAATCAAAGGACATGTGTTTAATTTTTCTTTCTGTCCAGAATAAAAGAGAAAGGAAACATTCTGATTTTATTTATCCCTTCCATTGCTGGCCCACCTGTTATTTTATTTGACTATCTATGACTTTTTTTTTTTCTTTTTCTTGTTACTCTTGGCAGTCCTCACTGAACCATGTTGACAGCTTTGAGCTGACAGAGAATCATTATAATCAGTGTTGAGGATATGAAGTCACAATGAGAAAGGAATTCATGTTTATAGTAGTAGAGACCACACACTGTGATGGTTTGCATTAGGAACTCAGCAGGAATACCATGAAAAACCAAAGCAGGAGAGTAGAAATGGGAGTTTTTTCAGCATGAAAAGGTCATTTTTCTTCAAGCACCTGTCTACTCTGCTAAAATTATGCTTAAAATAATTTACCTCCTATTTAGTAAAACCTTGGATTTTGCATATAGGCAACCACACAATTGCCATCCAGTTTATGCAAAAGTAATATTAATAATTTCTAAAATTAATATTATTGCAGTATTTAAATAAAATCAAGAAATAGATATAGCTTTGAGAAGAGATTAACATATGAAGCATGAGAAATTCTTATGTAGTTGCAAGATACTACCTTGAGATGATTGGAAATGTAGCATCCAGGATTCTCTCAAACACATCCTATGAGCTTCATCCACTCAAAATTCACAGCTCACAGGGTTCCACCAATGCATTTTCTTTTACTAAACGAACCAGAGAATACATGAATCAAGAACCAATGTCACTTGATCAAAAAGTATAGCAAAGTAACTGACAAGAAATTTCTCTGCTACCATACACACATGGACATAGTCTGCCAATTTACCATACAACAAGTGGGAGAAACTGGAATCATGAAGGGAATACATGCCGGGCAGAAAACATGCGTGGAAGCAAGGGGCTTGAAAGGTAAGATATGCTTGGAGAACATACATGGCTACAGAACATATGTGGCCAGGTCAATTCATGCCTCCTTGATGTCCTTGTACTATATCCATCCTTGGACACTTTATGTTTACTTCTATTGTTCATCCTTTTTGTTTGTCATTTTTGAAAAGGATAAATGACATCATGAGGTGATGTCTTGACTTGTGTATGGAATGGATCAATGTGAGGTAGATTTGTGTGAAGTCACCAGCCTCTCTCTCTCTTCCAGAGTCATCAAGTCCAGTAGCAAGACAACAGTCAAGAAAACTTGTGATGACCTGGGATGCTCAGAGTCTTGGATGTCTGACCAAGTTCTAAGTGTTCCGCAGCAGATACATACAGAATAGATGTCAAGGTAACTTTAGAGGAAAAGGCACTAGCAACTGAGTTGGGTGAAGTAAAGACTGCCTTAAGAAGGTAGAGCTTGTGGTGAATTTCAAAGGAAACTGGTGATCTTAGAAAGAGAAGGTTTGAGGCACGAACAATAGCAAATGTAAATGTATAGAGATGGAAGAGGCACTGAGGGACTAGACTAGGGAACTTCTTATGAGTAGAGAAAGAGCTTCATAACAGAGACAAAGGATGGCAGTTGGCAATTGATTGGATAGGTAGAATGAATGAGACATGGTCCCATGGTGATATGGATGAAGATCCAGTGAAGGAGACTGAGAAGGGCAATCAAACAGGTATGAAGGGAGCCAAGAGCTAGACCTGGAGAGGAACAAGTATCCAGCAGATGATAGTTATCAGTAATGGCTATAGAGAAGTCAGGGAAGTTTAGGATTGAGGAAAAAATGCATTGGAATGAGCAATTAAGAGATCATTAGTAACATTGGAAAGTTCATGTGCCAACTTAACGTAATACTTCACTGGGTGAGTTGGGAGAAGGGGAAGGAGAAGCTACATAGGAAGTATCTAAGAGAATAGAAATGCAGAGCATAGCTTCTAAAGATGCAGGAGATAGTATCATGGGTTCCAGTGGGAGAAGACAAAAAACAATTACTTTCCCAGTCCCCATCACCACTGCTTCCTGCCTTGAATTTGCTTATCCCCCAGAATATAAGGTCCTGAAGGCAGGTACTCTGCTTTTGCTTTTGTAACCTGAGCACTGAGGCCTGTGTGCTATATAGTATATGAACACTGCTTGAATTTAGTTGATTTTATTGTTTCTCACCTTGTAAGTCATAGGGTCACAAATTTAGGTGGGACCTTAGACGTTATTGAATCCAACCCTCTCATTTTGTAGTTGAGGAAACTGAGACTGAGAAAGGAACCAGAATCACACTGCTAGTATCTGAAGTGGGCTTCAAATTCATGTCTTCCTGACTTCTAGCATTCTATCACAAAGTCCTTTTCCCCCAAGACGAGATGGAAATCCTGTTCAATCCCATCTTACCTTTACATCCCTCCCAAACTTTTCAAGGATCCCATCGCCTCACTCTCTCAGCTGGGAACTTTTTATCACATTTCACTGAAAAAATTTCAGGCCATCTCAAAGATCTTCCTATTCTCTCCTCTTTCTCCCTCCGTCATGTCACCCAGAATCCTTCTGCCATGATCTCCTCCTTCACCCCTATCTCATATGAAGAGGTGCTCTTGTCCTTGTCAGGGCAAACCCCTCTACCTTCACATGTAATCTTATTCTATCTTCTCCATCATACTGTCCTTTCTGGGGGCAGCTAGGTGGCACAGTGGATTAGGCACCGGTCCTGGATTCGGGAAGACCTGAGTTCAGTTCTGACCTCAGACACTTGATACTTACTAGCTGTGTGATCCTGGGCAAGTCACTTAACCCCCATTGACCCTCAAAAAAAAATACTGTCGGGGGCAGCTAGGTGGTGCAGTGGATAGAGCACTGGCCCTGGAGTCAGGAGTACCTGAGTTCAAATCCGGCCTCAGACACTTAACACTTACTAACTGTGTGACCCTGGGCAAGTCACTTAACCCCAACTGCCTCACTAAAACAAAACAAAACAAAACAAAACAAAAAAACAAAAATACTGTCCTTTCCATCATTACCAATCTCCCACTTAAATTCAGTCTCTCCCTGTCTACTGGCTGCTTCCCTACAGCCTATAAACATACCATCATATTCAAGGAACCTTCACTTGATCTTTCCACCCCCACAAGCTATCTATGGTCTTGTATTTCTCCTGCATTTTTTGACTAAACTCCTTGAGAAGGCTATCTGTAATAGAAGTCTCCACTTCCTTTCTTCCCCCTTTTTAGCCTTTTATGATTTAGCTTCCAATCCCATCATTTCGCCCACACTGCTCTCTCCAAAATCACCAGTCATCTGTCAATTGTCAAATTCAATGTCCTTTTCTCAATTCTCAGCTTTCTTGACTTTTCTGAAAACTTTGACATTGGTAATTACTCTCTCTTTTTTGATACACTCTTCTCTCTAGGTTTCTGTGACACTCCTCAATCCTGGTTCTCCTCCTACTTCTCTGACTGCCTTTTTTCAGTGTCCTTTGCTAGATCCATGTCCAGGTGACATCTAATATCTGAGGGTGTCTCATAAGGTTCAATCTGGGGCCCTCTTCTTTTCTCCCTTTGAACCATTTCACTTGGTGATTTCATAGGCTCCCATGATTTAATTATCATTTCTATTCTCATGATTCTCAAAACTAAACTCTCTTCTGACCTCCAGTCTTACATTTCCAACTGCTTATTAGATATCTCAAACTGGCTGTGCAGAACATAGAAAAAATTAATTCATTATCTTCTCCTCCCCTAATGCCCACAAACTCTCTCCTTTTCTTAACATCCTTATTATTTGCAAGGGTTCCACCATACTCCCAGTCCCTGAGGCTCACAAGCTAGGAGTGTTTCTGGATTCTTTACCATCTCTCACTGCCTACATCCAAGCATTGCCAAGGACTATCAATTTCACCTCTACTACATCTCATCAATTTCACACACACACACACACACAATTTAATAAGCCCCATTGGATCCCTATCCCATCCAGAATCAAATATAAAATCTTCAAAGTCTTTCACAAATCTGGTGCCCTTGTATGTTCCCAGGTTCCTTACATCTTACTATTATTCCCTCCTAGTAGGTCTGCAAGCCAAAGACTCTGTCCTCCTTAATGTTCCTCCCACAAGACACTTCTGAGCATTTTCATTGGCTGTTATATTCTCCCTCTTCATCTCCACCCCCTGGGCTCCTAGGCTTCCTTCAAATTTGAGCTAAAATGGTTCCTCCTACAGAAAGCCTTCCCCAGTCCTCCCTAATGCTAATGCTTTCCCTCTATTGATTATCTCCAATTTCCCCTAGCTAGATCCTTTGTGTCCCAACTTGGCATCACCACTGAAAAATCTCTGCTGAGAAGTTCCCACTCTGCTACCATTTTGTTTCTTTTCAGCTATAATAGAGTTTTGTTTTCACAGGAGCAGGGACATCTGTCAGCTTTTCACCTAAAGTTTAAAAGTTGAGTGTTGGATCTTAGATCCATTCGAATCAAACCAAAATGCTCAGCCCAAAATTGAAGTTAGGGAGGTAAATTTGAATAAGAAAATTTGAAATCATAGCTGATAGGCAGCAATGTACATCAATGATCTGGAAAGCCAGCCTCAGCAAGAGAAATGATTGTATAGCAGAAAAAGAAGGTAGGGGAAAAGTTGGAGGCTTATTCAGGCCCATTCCCACATATTCCCTGAAAGCTTATACTTCTCTGACTTCCTGGAAATTGTAGAAATTCTTTCCACTTTTTTTTTTATTATGACCATTCTAAGACTTTAAGTTTTACTCCCAAATGACTGGTAACTTTGTTACCAATGCTAAAATGTTGAAATGAGTGCCTAAAAAGTAATGAGATTGATAAATAGGATATAAAACTAGGCAGGACCCTAGAAATCATCTAATCAACCAGTTACAATTTATTATTCATTTACATCATTGATTCCTTCAGAATATATTATTTCCTTCAATTATGATTTTTTTAAAGTGTATCATGAAAAGGGGTCCATGGACTTCACCAACCTGCAAAAGGGGACCATGATAGATAAAAAGCTTAATAACCATAACCTATATCCTCCTTACCACCTTGAATGCTACCAAAGAATAGGCAGATGTTATTTTTCTGGGGTGAGATGTAGTACTAAAAAATATAACCCTTGATCAAAGAGGGTGGTCATTATTATGGTTCATTAATTGCCAGATATTATGGTCTCTTATCAGTCCTCATCTTTTTTAATCTCTCTAGCATTTGCCAATGATATACTACAGGTTATCCTACCTATATGGCATTTACTTTGTAAGTGTTTTATATTTTAGTACCCTTGTTCATGTTATTTTTCTCCCAGCGGAATTAGAATGTAAGCTCTGTCAGGGCAGGGTTTAGTTTTTGTATTCTTGGCATCTTGCATACAGTATATGTTTAATAAGTGATTGTTGAATAAATTAATTCATTCTCTAAATAAAATCTATTATTAGGGCCCTGTCTCTCCTCTCATCCCATCATGAAATCATGCTTCAGTGACATCCCTACTTTTAACCTCCTAGGCTGAGACTTGCTTCCTATTCCCCATCAACATTCATCTCTTTCCTTCACTGTTCTTATACTATTACTCCACAAGCCTCCAGGCTTGTCACAAGAGATGAAAGAAGATTCTAACCTTTTTCTGCTCATGTCCAAGCCAAGTATTTTCAACTCTCCTTCCTCATTCAAATGATAATGGTTCACATATAGAAGGGCACATAGGCTATAATCTTTTCAATATAAATTCAATTTTTCCTCGTTCCATTTTCTTGACTATGTTACTCTAATTCTTCAGTCTAATAGGCTTTTCCAACTTTGATGATCCTTCTTTGTACTTTTAAAATCCTTAATCAATTTTCTTTGTTTATAGATAGATTAATAGATAAATAGATGATAGATTAGAAAACCTACTTTTGTTTTAGAAATTGGAAAGAATGGATTTCATTGCTTCTTCTTTTCATGGAAATTGGAATTGTTTGCTTCTCTCACAGTTCTCTTATTTGTCAAATTAGCCAAGTGTCTCCTATCCTCTGATGTTTATTTTATAAAAATTGTAAAAGTATCTCTTTTGTTGAAGATTCTTTTTTTTAGTGTAGTAGAACATGCTTTTCTGAGGTTTGATGCTTTCCTTGTGTTTAGAAAATCATATATCAATATAACTTCTTTTGTTAAAGGTATGTAAAGCAATTCTTAATTATTACAATTGATTATTCTTTGTAGCTGAATGCCTTTGTCTTGTTTCTTCAAAAAATTTGCTTTTTGTCATCAAAATTAAGAAACAGCCACTCTATGACTTGGAGTTTTGATAGTGAGGCCATTTTTTTCTTTCTCTTCTGTTTCCCTTCTCTTTCCTTCCATCTTGCTATAGCATGATACTTACTCATTACACATTTTTCATAGGCTTTCAGTTTTGGTAATCTGTGGGTTTGTTCTATCAGTCAATAAGAATTTTCTAAGGAAGCCTAGGATATTAAACAAAAAAGGTCAAAAACAAACAAAAAAACACTCCCTGTTCTCTTTATCCTTTGATATAGATGATAACACATAAACTTCACCTCCCTTTGGGGAGCTTTGTTTGTTAGTACCTAAACTAAGTTATGAGCCTAGAGCTCCCCAAATCCCCTCAAATTTGGTAGAGGGGAATGTATGACCCTGAGATGTTAGGGGAAATTTTGTACAGTTGTACTTAATAAAATCTTTGAAGTTAATCCTAATTCATAGACAGTGGTTAAGTGGAACTGGGAGATAGTCACGGGTTCCTAACTTTGGCAAGAACATAGCCTTTGGGAACTTGAACTATCAAATAATAGAAAGATACCCTATAAATACCTCAGGTTATCATAGAACCATGGAGATTGTAGGATAAGGGGGTGGAGTAGGGTTAATGTCACCTACATAGTCCAAGGATAGAGAAGACAAAGTATACTTGCTATGGGGCAGCTAGATGGTGCAGTGGATAGAGCACCGGCCCTGGAGTCAGGAGTACCTGAGTTCAAATCCGGCCTCAGACACTTGACACTTACTAGCTGTGTGACCCTAGGCAAGTCACTTAACCCCAATTGCCTCCCTAAAAAAAAAAAAAAAAAAAAAGTATACTTGCTATATTGGCACTCTCTGCTGCCATTACTTTTGAATATGAAGCAGGATACTCAGGACTGAAAGGTATTTTGCACTCTTATCAGTTATATGGGTCATTTTGAACAAATATTTCTTTACCTAATGAAAAATTCCTTGGTAATCAACCTCTGTTTACTAAGCTTGACTATATCTGGATAGACTTAGTTTGTTTCTAGATGCATACTTGAAGTCTTCCTAGTTTTGTAGAACCTTCCATTGATAAAGTCAATGACAAACCATGCTCTAATATATCATTAGATTAGGACTTTCAAACCAAGATTTAAATGTGTATATCAATGTTCACCTCTAGAGGAAATTGATGCATAACTATTTAAGTAATTTGTTGCATTCTAAATGTACTTAAAATCATAACCCATCTTAGTGTCTCTCCATATATCATAGTCTTTCAGTGCTTATAATATTTATTTTTCATAAGAGGCTTGGCTACTGTGCAAAAACTATAGTATTTTTAAAAAGTGGTTTGCATTTATGATATGATTTGGTTAGATTTATTTATTTTATGTAAGTTTTCATTTTATCTTTCCTTTCCTCCCCTCTCTTTTTCATTCTTTTTATCTTATCTTTTTTTTTTTTTTGTCCACAACTGTGATTTCACTAAGGTAGAGAATTCTAGGAATCAAATGCTCTACTGCGGGAGATCAACAGTTTAAACTCATAGAACTGACTGGGACACTGCGCATGTAAATTATTTGATTATTCTTATATAATTAACGTGTCAAAGGCAAAACTTAAAATAAGTCTTTTTAACTCTAAGGCTGGCCTATTTTCTTCTCAGCTATGACTCCTCATTATATTAAACTTAGTTATGATTTTTAGTAATGGAATTTAAAATTTAAACAGTTAATCCTTCTAAAGAAAGCTCCCTTAAAGAACCATCTGATTTAGGAAGCCTGATTTTGAAAACTGACCATCATCTAGGTCTTCCCATTTGAGAAGGCTAAAACCTGAGAGCAGGGGGTAAGAAGTAATAAACACAAAACACAGTAAAAGCAGAATAACTTACAATTGGAGACAAGGGCTTTATAAGCCTGCAGAGCAATACTGATTAAGGAAATCCCAGCAATAGGAATTACAAGGCTCCTGATACAGTGAGGGAAAGCCATCTAGGACAGTTCAGAAAAAGTAAGGTATAGGGGGGATGGAGACTGAAAGATTTCTGCTCCAGCAGCTCCAACTGACAAGCTGTCCTCCAGGATTGAGTTACAGCATTAAAAAGACACTTTAGCTCTGATGAAGTGACAAGCTTTGACAAGAAGCTGGCATCAGGAAGAGATGTAGTGAGAGCTTTTAGTTGTCAAAGCTA
This sequence comes from Dromiciops gliroides, assembly GCF_019393635.1. NCBI lineage: Eukaryota > Metazoa > Chordata > Mammalia > Microbiotheria > Microbiotheriidae > Dromiciops > Dromiciops gliroides. The sequence continues at coordinate 119,766,713 of NC_057863.1, forward strand.
TAAATGGCTGGTCTGTAGAGTGGATCTAAGGTATTTGAAAGTTAAAGGTTTCCATAGAATGAAAGGGAAAGACAATTTTTAGTCAAGCAGGGGAAATATAAACTGAGTCAGGTACCTTATGTTCCAAGTTGTTGCATTCTTTTATATCTTGCTTCAAGTTATATCTTTTCTTATTATTAAAATGTGTATGTAAATAACCTTCAATACATATTTATATTGTTGATGAGAAGCTATATCACTTCAAAAGGGATATCTTGTGTTCTCTGTTGACTTCAGATACCAGCCAAAAAGCAGATAGCATGTTTTTTTTTTTTTTAACAAGTGCATTAGCTTTATAGCCAAAAGCACATAGGTTTTAAAATCTGATGCTTACAGGTCATGTAACCTAGTACATGCCATGACCTAGCACAACCTCTTCAAACTGTTTTCTTATCTATAAGATGAGGAAGTTGGATTAGATGGCTTTTGATTTTCCATCCAGCTCTAAACCAATGAATTTATGATTCCGTGGTCATGTTCTCTCCCTCAAAAATAGAGCATCACTACTTAATGGATAAAGTGTTAACTACATCCATAGATTTCTAAGATCATGAAAAAAGTCAATTGCTACAGCCCATTCATATGTACTGTTTTAAATGCCCAAGCTGCTTTAAAGGGGGCATTTAATAGAAGAAGTTCATATCCCACAGATAGACAGTTTTGTTGTCAATAACCTTGCCTGACAGCCTCAACAGAAGCAAAGAGGTTGGATAAACAGTTTCCACTGTGTGATAAATCGACCTTGGTTGCAGTAAGAGAAGGTGCTAAATTAATCCTGTCCTGTAGAAAAAAAAAAAAGTGGAAAGAATAGCCAGTAAAAAGCTGTCGGATACTTGGGAATAACCATAGATTTAAACAAGAGAGAAACTTAAGGTTTTGACAAATGTACATTTTACTTTTTATAAATGTATAATGTATATTATATCCCTTTCTCATATTAGTCAAGTCAAACTGAGGTCTTTTGTCCTCACACAGAGAAATAGATCTCTGATCTCTGTTCCTGTTTTAAAATTTATTTTGTATTTCTTCTGTTAATTACTTACATTAATGTACGTTACTTCTCTTGACAGACTTTAAGTTCTATGAGTGAAGAGAGGGATTGGTTAATTATTTTTTTTCAGAGCACCTAGCACAGCAGATGGAACAATAAACACCTGTTTTATTGATTGATACAGAGAAAGTAAGTTTTTGCTCCAAATCACAGATGTATCAAATCTGGAATTCAAGTCCATTCTTCTCCAAATACAGTGATATTCCTAATTCTTCATGCTGAACAAAGGGTACCCACACTTTAATCTTGAAGGGTATTCTTCTTTTTTCTTCTCACATATCTCATATGAAATAATTCCACAGCATATTATCCATCCCACTTCAGGTTCTTTCTCCTCTAGTCTTTTCAGAATTCCCACTAGCACTAGGCATGAGCATGCTAAAACCAGTTCATAAAGTCTCCTGAAAGCTGATTGTTAAATTTTTAGTGTGAGCATTTTTGCCTGTGAAATCAGAAAACATGACAAATCAGAGCTCGATTTATTGTTCTGTTGATAGTCTAGACTTAAGAAAGTGATGGGAAAAAAACTAATAATGCAAATTAAACTTAAAGATATAGTATGCTTTTTCTGTGAGCCAGTTGTCAAACCAATGTATTGCTGTTCCCAGTATAATACAGTTTTTTTCCCCTAACTATTCCTTTTTTCACAAAACTAGGAGGAATAGCTAATTTGTTACATGGCATTAGGAATTCACAAGCATATTGATATGTGAAAATCTTGGGTTGAACCTAATGAAATTAAGGAGGGATATAGATTAAGTCTTACATGGGTTCAGAGAATGAACTTCCAAAGTATAAGACAAGGGAAACATGGCTAGACTGCAAAAAAAGCTCTTAAGTTGTTAGTGGATTGAAAACTACATGAACAAACAGTGCAATATGGCACCCGAAAGGGCTAATATGATCTTAAGTAGCCATAAGAGAAGTATATTGTTCAGGATATTTGGAGTGACAGTTATACTTTACTCTGACATAGTCATACCTTAACTGACATATTATATGGAAGTTTAGGTGCTAAATTTTAGGACAACTATTCATGTTTTCCATATATAGGCATTTAAAGTTACTTATTGAACCATACTTGAGAACATGCAGTAGTAGTAGGCCTCCACCAGTCGTGGATGACCATGGATCAGCACCTTGAAGAGCCACAGGCCACACCGTGGTTGTGCAGTCCAATATGGGAGCCGCAGCTCCTGAGTGACTTATAACCGGTAACTGCCGCATCCCGTGTTGTATCTACCCCATAAGGAGTAGCTGGAGTGTCCTCTCCAGGGCGCTGGCCTGGGCGGATCAATTGGAAAACAAGCTGTTGCCCTTGCAGCAGGTTTTCCCTCTCCGCAACATTGGTGGATCCAAAGGAGAGGCAGAGCCAATACAGTTTGGCACCAGTGCCACAGCAGGAGTTGCCAGAGGGATGTGATGTCCAACATCCAACTGCCTAAGGGACTCCAACTCCTGATTTTTCCTCAGGGTTAACTCCCGAAGCCTTTCCCATATATGGGTATAGCCACAAGGCAGCGGAGGTTTAAAATCAGGGTTTCCTTCCCCTAGATGGGTTGCCTGCCAAGGCTAATGAGCCCCACCTGCACAAAGCGACTGGTTTTTAAGGCGCTAGTGACTTACCTTCACCCCTTCTCCTTTTAGTGGAAATAGTTCTGCCACAAGAAGGCCAGGAGTTGGGCTTCAGTTGTCAGAGGCTATTTGAGACGCACACTATTGGAGCATTTTATAGAGAGTGGGAGCTTATCCCCACTCCCACCCCAGCATGACAAACCTTTGGAACCTTGAGAACATGCAGAAGAGGGAAAAATGATCCTGATGGCCCTCAAGAATATGCTGCATGAAGATCAACTGAAGGGAATGAATATGACTTGAAGAAGAGACACTTGGATGTGGGGAAGCATGATAACTGTCTTCAAGTTTTTCAATTCCACAAACATTTATCAACCAGCTGCTATGTAGCTAGGAGGTAGCCAGGTAGAACAGTGGATAGAGCAATAGGCCTGAAACCAGGAAGATGACTTCAAATAAAATGAAAAACACATAAGTATGTATAAATAGAAGTATATACAAAATCATTTCAAGAAGGTGTTAATAAAGGGCAGGGATATTTAGGAAAACCTTTATGTGAGAGGTGGTCTATATGTCTTAGTGTAAGCACTTGGTCAGAGAGAGGTGGGAAAGGAATTAATTCATCAAATTCATTCCCCACATAGAAAAGCAAGGGGAAAAAAAAATAAGATAGCTTATTCAGAGAACAGGAATGAGGTCAACTTTACTTGAAAGAAAAGTATGTGAAGTGGACTGTCTGGGGGATTGGGAGGGGGTGGAGGACAAAAAAAAAAGAAATTCTCTTAATAGCTATTATATATTCCAAAGGTATAGCAAATAGTGCATGATATATTTGTGGTTTCATGTATAATCATCCTTTTTTTGAATACTACCATACATTTTTTTATTTGATAAATTATAAATAAAGTGAATTTTAAAAAAAGAAACAGTCTAGATTTCCAGCCTGGTCTGGTTCTTCCTCAAGTCCTCTGCCATGAGCCTGCTTCAACCACAAACTCCTCCCAAACTGAGTGTGGGAGCTTTTTATAGGTTTGGAGCTGAGGCAGTCCTTACATACTGCTTCAAGCTGATTGGTAGGTGTCATCCAAATCCATTAGTTCACTGGACTTGAAGGTGGTCTTGAGTTGAGTTCAAAGTCCTTAACTTCTGTGAACAATACCTCCTTAAGGACAAGCCAGATGTGGTTACAATCTAATTAACTTGAAGTAGGCTAATCAGCAAAATCAATCATTCTCACTTAATTCAATCAGTTTAGATTAATCTCTAGTAGCAATCTGCAAAATCCCATTATTTTTTCACATTCCCCCCTGTGCTTCATTAAGAAACATTGTTTCCTTAATGAAGCAATAACATTACAGATACTTATGGCTAACAATGTAAAGGGAATGAAAAGAGAAAAGAAATTTGAACTATGCATTGACAAAGGATAAAGGGGGCACTCCCCTATTAGCAGGTAGACATCACAAACAGAAGAAACTAGAGGGGGCACTTTGCTTTAGTAAGTGGACATTATAAACAGTGTATACAATGTGGAAAAGGAAAACAGGGAAATGTCCATTTAAGTCTTTGCAAGTCTTTTCTCAGATGATTCTTGGGATGTCCTCCGGTTGTAGTTGTGGAATGGAAGTCTTTTCAGGTGTTTCAAATGTGTAGATGCTGGTAATAAGCCAAGAAAATTTCCTACAAAAATGAGCTTAACACAACTTTAAATACCTTTGCTAATAATCAAGTCAAACATTGAGAGTTCTCAAAAAAAAATATGTCTAAGGAAATTCAGAATCTTTTAAAGATTGTGTACTATTAGTAAGGGTTTTGTTTTTTTGTTTGTTTATCCTACACCTGGTTTTAAGAATGTTATTTGGGAAGTTATGTGAAGTATGGATAGGAAAGATGAGAGACTGGAGGCAGGGAGATCAATATAGAAAAGGAAGAAAGATGGGGCAGCTAGATGGCGCAGTGGATAGAGCACTGGCCCTGGAGTCAGGAGTACCTGAGTTCAAGTCCGGCCTCAGACACTTAACATTTACTAGCTGTGTGACCCTGGGCAAGTCACTTAACCCCAATTGCCTCACTAAAAACAAAAACAAAACAAAAACAAAACAAAAAAAGAAAAGGAAGAAAGATAGAAAGCAATTTATAACATATTTTAAGTATTCTCCATTTAAGTTTGAGTAGTTAGTTCTTAGTTCTTATTTGATTCTTTGCTATTGGCAGTTATAATTTTTATTGCACTATATTTTATAAAGATGTTTATAAATAAATGAACAAATGAATGAATGAATACATGAATACATGAATAGATAGGCCTGGGAAGTGGAGAGTGGAGACCTTTACAGTTTCTGGCCATAATAGAAACAATTGCTATTTCAACACATCTGAACCATCAAGAGGTCAAACAATGGTTAAATGAGGTGTGGGATGGGACGGTTTGTCAAGGCAACTGTTATAGAAACAATACATAATTACATTAAAGGGAATAAAAATGAAGCAATATGCCAAAAATTTGGAAATGACAAATTGACTGTGTGATCTTGAGCAGGTTACTTTATATTTCAGTGTTCCCATAAAATCCTCCAAAATTAAAAATTTCAGAACAAATACTGTATTGCAGTAGTGGAGAGAATCTCAACACTGAGCTTACCCTATACCTATGAAATAAAAGGTATGTGTTTATGTATATGTATGTATGTATATATGTATACACACATATTTATAGTATATAGACACATGCTTATACACATACACATACATATATATCTATATACCTATACAGAGATATACACTCAACATATGTATGTATATATATTCAAAAATACATACATATATGCATACAAACATATGCATATATAAATATACACATATATTTGTCACATTAGAGTATCAACCTACTAAAAAGTCTGATAAAAAAGATTTTTAATGTTGGGAACATACAAAAAAAGCAGAATAAAGAACTCTTTCCTCAATCTGATGAAAAGTGCCTACCTAAAAGAGAACTAGAATTATTTGTGTCAGAGAAACATTAGATGTCCTGACATCTATAATAATGTGAGGAAAACTATCATTAACACAGTCATTGTGGAAACGCTGGATATGGTACTTTTTTTTTTTTTGTGGTCCAGACTCGAGACTTTGTTATTAGAAGAAACTCTCCTAATCAAATACACTAGTAACTGTTTCATAATGTTGTCTTAAAGAACTTCCAGTGACACTGAGAATTTACGTGACTTATTCAAGGTCACATAAATAATTTTTTAGAGTCGGGATTTGATCTTAGATCTTACTTCAAGATCAACTGTCTTTTTACCAGGCTGACTCTCTGCAATAGCTATGTAATCTCTTTATTAAAAGTACATAACTGGGGGCAGCTAGGTGGCGCAGTGGATAGGGCACTGGCCTTGGATTCAGGATGGCCTGAGTTCAAATCCAGCCTCAGACACATGACACTTAACTAGCTGTGTGACCCTGGGCAAGTCACTTAACCCTCATTGCCCTGGGGAAAAAAAAAGTACATAGCTGAGGGAAGCTAGGTGGCAGTGGATAAAGCATCAGCCCTGGATTCAGGAGGACCTGAGTTCAAATCCAGCCTCAGACACTTGACACTTACTACCTGTGTGACCATGGGCAAGTCATTTAACCCTCATTGCCCCACAAAAAAAAAAAGTACATAGCCATAGAATAAGACAAGAAAAACAGAACACTAAGCATAGGTAAAGAGAAAGTATTTTGTCTTTATCTGAACATGATATTTTACTTAGAGAACAAGAGTTTGAATAAAAAAAAACCTTAATTGCAAGAATACTTTCAATGAAATAACTGAATACAGATTGATCCCACAAAAATCTTTAGCCTTTCTCTGTTTCACCAACAAAGCCTTAGAGGAAGACATAGAAAGAGACATTTTATTAAAAATAGAATAAAATGCTTTAACTATCCAGTTAACCTACCAAAACATGTAAGGCTTAACTGCAACTTTAAAATAGTCTTCACAGAAATAAAGATTACTCAGGGTTGGTTACATTAATATAATATAAAGGATAACATTACCTAAATCAATTTATAAATTTAGTCCTATAGCAATAATACTAGCAAATAAATATTTTTTAATATAAAACTAGAGAAAAATAACAGCACAATTCATTTGTTTTGTTTTTTAGTGAGGCAATTGGGGTTAAATGACTTGCCCAGGGTCACACAGATAGTAAGTGTTAAGCGTCTGAGGCGGGATTTGAACTCAGGTACTCCTGACTCCAGGGCCGGTGCTCTATCCACTGTATCACCTAGCTGTCCCAACACAATTCATTTGTAAAAACAAAGTTTCTGAAAGATAATGATGAAGAAAATGTAGGAATGAAATTCTAGATCTCAAATAATATATTTGCAAATCAACACTTATGAAATATATGATACGGGTTAATTAATTAAAAGGTACACTAGCGGAACAAAATTGCTCAATATGGAAGAAATGAAACATAACATTTCCATTTTAATATGTAAAAGTAATTTAATATGTAACAGTAAGTCCTCTGGAGGAAGGACTCTTTATTCAGTAAGAATTCCTAGCAAAACTATAAAAATTTATATTTTTAATAGAAATTTGATTTAGATCAGTACTATCCACTATAAATAACAAGATGCTCCAAGTGGCTACCTGACCTGATAACAAAGATCATGTTTTTTGTTTTTGTTTTTTTTGTTTTTTTAAATGAGTAAAATGGAAAGAGATATCTTTCAGATGTGTAGTTTGGGGGAGAAGTATTAACGACCATGGAAAATATGGAGATGATAAAAAATATAATTTTTATCACATAAGATTCAAGACTTTTGCACAAATGAAATAAATTCAGATAGAAAAACAAAAGAAGCCATCAATTAGTTTAGGTTATTTTCATCAAATTGGTAAAAATGCTCCAAATTATTACTGAAGAGAGACCTGTACATTGGCTCTCTTTCAACCCACAAAATTGTCAGAGATGTCAAAAGCCTGAAATATTCAATTCTGGAGAAGAAACATCCAAAAATATACTGTTGTAAGGGACGTGAATTGGTAAAACTCTTTTTAAAAGTAATTGTGTGAAAAAGAAAAAGTGACTAAAGTATTCATACGTTTTGACATAGCATTTCCAATATTTGACATATACTCCAAGATGTGCAATAACAGAAGGTTTCCATATATAAATGAAATATTCATAGAACTACTTTTAGGGGGCAACAAAACATTAGAAATTAAAGAGCTGATCATCTGTTAAGAATGGATGAAGAAATTGTGGTTAATTCATGTTATGGACTATTATTATGCTATAGGATTGTATGAAAAAACAATTATTTTTTTAAATGGGAAGAATTCTGTGATCTAATGGAGTGCAAAGAAAGATGAATCAAGGGGAAAATATGCAAAACTACTTTAACACAAGAAAAGACAACACAGAGAAGTGCTAAACTCAAATTAATTGCAATGATGAATCTTGGTTCTGGAAAACATGAAATAGTTCTCCCTCCTCTTTTTAGAGAGATTGATAACTAAGGATGAAAAATTTTTTTAATGTTACTAGATTTGATTGATTCAGTTCATTTTGCTAAACTGTTTTCTTTCCTGTGTGATGTTTAAAATCTAAATGTGGGCTCTAATCTGCCCCTCCCAGTTTTTTTTGGGGGGAAGTTGGCCAAAATCACTGATAAATTCAGCAAGAGTTTAGACTTTTAAGGATTTATTAAAATATATTAGAAGTCAGTGAAGAGAGAGAGATTGACAACAGATTCCTTATAGCATGGAAAATATTAGTTTAGATCTATTTGGTATAGCCAGAGAGAAAAAAAAAAAACCTTCCTTTCCCAGCAGCCCACATGAAGTTCTGCCACCAAGCTGATGTCCTAGATGAAAAGAGGCCTGCTCTTTTTTCTCCATCTCTCCCACCATGCCGGGTTCCTCCATCAAAAGAGAGACCACTTCAGCAAGTGAGCCTCCATTTCCTATTTCCTGTCTCCCTCTCCAAAAGGGAATGTCCTTCAAGCTAATTGGTTGAGAGTGGTCTCCTGCTGATGTCAGTAGTCCACAGCCTCTGAGAACAACACATCACTCAGGGCTATCCAGGTGTGGTCTCCATTCAATCACCCTTAAGTAGGTTCTCACCCAATTCAATTAATTCCAAATCAATGGGCATTGGCCAAATCTCATCATTTTATCACACCTGCAAGGAAACATTCAATGAAGGAACTTCACTGATTTCCTTCCACTAGAAATAGAGTTATGTAAACAAACCAATAAATAAACAATAGGGCTTTTCAAAATCATTCTTTAAATAGAAGAAAAGTAAGAAAAGGGGAACCTAGGTGGCACAGTGGATAAAGCACCAGTCGTAGATTCAGGAGGCCTGAGTTCAAATGCGACCTCAGTTACTTGATACTTACTACCTGTATGACCCCGGGCAAGTCACTTAACCTTCATCGCCCTGCAAAAAAAAAAAAAGAAAAACATAAGAAAATAACATGTGGGGGCAGCTAGGTGGCACAGGCACAGTAGATTAAGCACTGGCTCTGGATTCAAGAGGACCTGAGTACAAATCGTGCCTCAGCCACTTGACACTAACTAGCTGTGTAACCCTGGGCAAGTCACTTAACCCTCATTGCCCTGCCAAAAAAAAAAAAAAGAAGGAAAGAAAGAAAGAAAATAACATGTAATGCATTTATAATGAGTACTTTGTGGCATTATATTACATTATCATTGTCTTCAGCTAATAAGACTTTATTCTAGCACACTAAGGGTTTAAGAACATTTTGAGATGGCATCTTCCTTCTCAGACTGGAGAATTATTTGGGATTATTGTGAACTTTGAAGCAGAATGAAGACAGTCATCTGTTTGCATTATTGAAAGGACACATATATTCTGTAATAGTTTGAGAAGAAGCTCAGGCTTCAAGAGCAGAGGACAAGGAAATGTGTTCTCACTCAGCCCATGTTTTCATGAGTTGAGTTGGAAAGAACTGTTGCCATAGAAGTAACAAGAAAGAAGAAACTGAAAAGGAGAAACTGAAAACAGGACTGAACTAACTAAGAGAAGGGAGGGATTAAGGTGGGGCTTTGGACCCTGCAAGAATTTTGAAACAAAGGACTTGGACTGAAGCTATTTGGTATAATTATCTCTTCAAGGACTGAGGGAAGTTTCAAAATTTATTGTTCTTTCCAACTTCCTCTTCACATCCTTATTCATTAACAGACATTATAATGTACTCTATTTGATGCTTTTACCTAACATTTCTTTTATCCCAAGTTTTGCCTCAAATATAAAGTGGCCAAGGATTAGCCAGAGATATAGACAACTTTAAATTAGATCATAGAGGAAAATTTCTATTTGAATGTTAGGAATTCACATAACTGGGAACTCTGGGCTATTTTAATTGTGCTGACAACTTTTCATCCCATAGAAACTCCATGAAACAACAAAGAAGCCACAATTACATAAAGACCTTTTCACTGCCTCTAGGTTAATAGTGAGACAGGTCCAGCCAGCACCATTACTTGGGAGCAGATGTACAGAGGCAAAACCAGAGGTCTGGACAAATATGTGTGTTACATTAAAAAAATGTTGGAAAATTTATCTTTTGAGGAAATATTTTTTGAAGTTTTCTTACTTTATATTCTAATAGGTCAATGAATATGTAATCGCATACAAATATATGAAGAAATATAAATATTTCTTCAAATGATTCAGATTACACTGATTGTGAATGAATGCCTACCCATCCATGCCCTTCCATAAATTCATCATAAGGCTTTCATTCAGTGTACAGAAGACCTTATTTAAATCTCTTGACCTTTCTTGGATACTAAAGTGACACATAGGAAGTCCAGTTGCTGATTATTCTTCCTATATAACAAGTACCACATTTTTTTCTACCAATGCATCTCTCACACAACATTTTATATACCATTTAAGGAGTTCTTCCTCATTTGTAATTCAGTAAAGTCTGCTCATGCTTTGTAAGCCCCTCTTTATAACCACTGGGGCAATCATCAACTTTAATTCTTCAGAAACTGTAGTATTCTGTGATATATAATTTAACAAAATAATAACCCATTGCTATGTGAAGGGTTCCCCATTGTTATGTGATAGGATCTTTTAGTGTGGTGGGTTTTGTTTTGGTTTTTTGCAGGGCAATGAGGGTTAAGTGACTTGCCCAGGGTCACACAGCTAGTTGTGTCAAGTGTCTGAAGCTGGATTTGAACTCAGGTCCTCCTGAATCCAAGGCCAGTGCTTTATCCACTGTGCCACCTAGCTGCCCCTCCCCTAGTGTGTTTTGATGTATAAAAGTATCCAAAAGAGAAATCTCTCTTAAGAAACATAATGTGGTAAAAAAAAAAAAAAAGGCTGTTTCTGTGAACAGAAAGTCAAGTTTAGGGGGTAGTACTGTTCTGGCTTTTGCATGATGATGTATAGAATTATGACAAAGCTAAGGGGAGAAAAAAAAGAATTTTAAAAAGATGTAGATGATCTAGTCCTATGCATAGTGAGGAACTCAAGCTTATGCATACAGTAGTTGTGTGTTATATCTTACTAAAACTACCAATCAATAAACATTTATTGAGTACATATTATGAGCCAGGCACTTGGCTAAATTCTAGGGATACAAACAAGGACAAAAGATAGCCTCTGCTTTCTAGGAGTTTACAACATAATGAGGGAGATAAACTAGGCAAAAATTCAATCCTGGTAAAAGCCCGGAATGGTCATGGTCATTATATTCAAGGTAGCACAGTGAATTGAAAGCACTGGTCCTGAAATTGGGAGAATCTAGGTTCAATTCTCACCTCAGACACTTACTAGTTGTGTGACCTCTATTCCTTAAACATCCGGGGCCATCTCCAGTCACCCTAATATATAACTTTTTTTTTACCCTGATATATATCTTTCCACTGGACCCAGAGGGTTCTGAAAGAAAGAGTGAGGTTGGTGACTTTGCACAGCCCTCCCTCACTTAAATTCAATTCACTGCAAGTCATGACATCATCCTGATTTCATGGTCCTCTTCAGGAATGAATGACAAATAACAATCTCCTCACTTTAAATGGAAAGTGGAAACACAGTAGAGGCTCCCCTCCCCTCAGTAACAGTTACCTAGTACAAAAATAGGCAGCACTTAAAGAAAATTAAGCAGAATAATTTGCTCCTCTTTGTGCTCTACAATTGAACTTGTGCATGGGTCATTAGAAATAAATAAAGTGAATCTAACATCAAGTGGATGATTTGATTTATGTTCACATGTTTTTTATTTTTTGTAATAATTTTTTCAGTTCCAAAATTTTTTCACTTCTAAATACCTCATTTAAATATCAAGAAGGGAAGAAATATGATGCTCATTATATACATGAAGTTATAAAAAGTTTTCTGTTTCTATTAGTTATATTCTGAAAAAAGCAGGAAAACTAAGGAGAAGGAAAAATATATATTCAATTTGTACTCTGAGTCCATCAATTCTCTTTCTGCAGGTAAATGGCGTTTTTCATCATGAGTCTATTGGAATGGCAATGGATCATTACATTGATCAAAGTTACTAATCCTTTCAAAGTTAGCTTTATAATACTGCCGTTATTGTGTGCATTTTCTCTTGGTTCTGATCATTTTATTTTGCATCAGTTCATATAAGACTTCTGAGTTATTTCTGAAACTATCCCCTTCATAATTTCTTATAGCTCAATAGTGTTTCATCATATTCATATACCATAACTTATTTAGCTATTGCCCATTCGACAGGCATCCCTTCAATTTGGGACTATTAAAGTTTAAACTGGCCAACTAACTAATGGACTAACACACCTAAGAAGTAAGGGAGATAAGCTCATTAGGCATGGCTGCCAAGTACCAAGGGGCAGAGATAACTCCAGAAGTTAGGACCACCACCTCTCACTCAAGCTGTCCCCACCCCCAAAGAGAACTTTTCATAGTCAGGTGGTCACCCCATTGGTCTCCCCACCATCTGTCCTCTATAAAGACTTTGGCCTCCCTCCTCGTCAAGGAGAAAGCTATCTCAGAGAATCATGTCTCTGAACCATCTCCAAGGGGCAAATTTTTTGACTTCCCTCTTGGTCACTTTCTCTAAGCGCCCAAATAAAAGACTATTTTATTCTAATTGAATTTTGTGCTAGAGGTATAATTCTTTAAAGAGGAATAGCTAAAGACTAACCCCCCACCACCACGCCACACACAAACCACCTCTTTCCCAAGACAAAACCTTTATCTCCCTTTACTTCCTCTGCATGTCCTTCCTGCTATCTGGTCATCTTTGAGTCTGCTTCTCACAGAAGAAGCCTCCTCTGATTCCAAGCCTAAGTCTATGTCTAAGTTCCATCCTAAGTCTATGTCACTTATGACATTACTCTTTATGTCTAAATCATATACCAATTTTAAGCTTATCTTTAGTAAGATATGAGATATTGGTCTATGCCTAATTTTTGCCAGACTTTTAAAAATTTTTGCTCGTTAAATTAAAACATGTTAGATACCTATTTCAGAGACAGTGGTTGAAGAGAGAAAAAGATAATTGATCCTAAAAATTCTTATTTTAAAATGCCCACTGGTTTCATATGATAATCATAAAACATAATTTGACTAATAATTATACTACTTTTAAAGAAGGTTTTTGGGGTTTTTTGGGGGGGGGGCAGGGCACAGCTAGGTGGCAAAGTGGATAAAGCACCAGCCCTGGATTCAGGAGGACCTGATCTCAAATCCGACCTCAGACACTTGACATTTACTAGCTGAGTGACCCTGGGCAAGTCACTTAACCCTCATTGCCCTGCCAAAAAAAAAGTTGGTTTTTTTAAAATTGTGATTGGTCAGGGTAGATATCTATGTTTGCAAAACCATCAACTATCAGGGTCTATGCTACTTTTTTTTCTTTTTAACTACCCTTCCCTATTGCCATCTGAGGCCTCTCAGTATAAGTTCTACTTTAAATTATGAAACAAAATTCTTTTAAACTCCTATAGTATCTGTGAATTGTTAAACTGGTTCCCCTTTAAATCATCTCCAAGACTCCATTTAGTAAATGGCAAAGTAGGTGAGGTCAGAAAATTCTTTTTTAGCTCCCATTATACCCCTAGTTGCCATGCAAATCATGGAAAATGGTGAAAAGGATTGAGTGAATTGAAATTGACAAACTGCTTTACTTCCCACTTGCAACCAAAATCACTCTGTTCCCAATGCAAACAAAATAGCAAAACTAATATAGCCACAAATAGTCTCAGTTGTGTCATAAGATCCGAAGTGTGTGTGTGTACAGTATGCATGTGTGAGAAAGGGAAGAAAGAGTTCCAAGCCGTGGTCACTTCAACTTTACAATAAGGATGAAACAAATATCCCAATACTTCGTCTAAATGAAGGATACTTTTGATTTAAACAGAGATATAAAAATAAGATCATACATTTAGACACATAAAGTGACCAATGACTCATCTGATCTAATGCTCCAATTTTACAGAGAAAGAAAGGGAAGATCATTTTAGTTTAAGTTACTTATCAAAGGGAGGGAGAAAACAAGCATTTATTAAGCATCTACTATGTGTCAAGGATTGTGCTAATCAATTTACAGATATTATCTCACTTGATCCATGCAAGGACCCTAGGAAGGAGATGATATTCACCATCTTACAGTTAAGGAAAATGAAGCAGACAGATGTTAAGTGACTTGCCCAAGGCTACACAGTTAATAAATGTCTGAAGCCAGAATTCAACTTGTCTTCCTGATTCTGGATCTAGGACTCTACCTATTATGTTACCTAGCTGTCTCAGACACATGGAAAAGCCCTAAAATGTGTAAAAATAGTTTAATAAACACTTATCAGCCATTTTAAATATCTTTATTTCTCTTTCTACAATCTTTTCCTTGCTTCTGAAAATCATTAATGAACAATTTAGTATCAATTATACTTTCTGATTAGACTTTCCCTTTCTATTAGTTTGCCTCCATTATTAATCAGATAATCCTGCTGGCTTTCTATAATGAAAATATTAATACCACTTCACTTTTTGGACCCCTAGTTTTATGTTCTATACAATGGGAAAAATTAAAATGTCCATCCAACAAGAGTGATATCTGTGAAAAATTCAGAGAACTTGGTGAATAATAGGTGCCCTATAAATACAAAATTTAATATTAGAACTTTCTTCACTCTGCAAAATCCTCCTTCACAACTTTTAATCTCTAATATTTGTTTGACAAAGTTCCATCAACCCCCACATATTCATTTAAGTTTCTTGATAAATGATAGTACTTAAGGTTGAAGGACAACTTTAATTATAATCTGCAGTGTTATAAATTCATAACTTTCTGGAAATTATTTCTGGTGAATAAAAATGTCTTCAGTTTGATTTCAACATAGGAATTAATATTTTATCACAGTGGAGAACAATTTTTGTTTTCTCAGAGATTAAAAAAACTCTTACTTTTCCTATTGCAATGTTTATAGATTTTAAAAGGTCATGATTTAAATTTACATGTATCACATCTGGTTACTCTTAGGCTCTTGTCTAAAGGTCAGATGTATAAAAAATGGCCCTCCATTCACAGTCATTCTGGACTTTCAAGTGTAGTTATGGAATAGCTTATATGCTTGATTACAGATCAGAACTGGTTAACAATTGGCTGGGAGTTCAATAATGCTCCCAGCCCTGAAATAAGAAAGGTCATTTTCCTGGGTGACTCCCATTGTGATATGAGACACTAGACTATATAAGGATACCACACATCATAATGTCAGAGTCAACCACAGGTGTTTGTAAGAAATATCAAATCTGGCCAATGTCTTCTTTAATAGAAAAAAAACACAATTAAGCAGAAGTAAGTCTCCTAGTTTAGTAGGAGGGATAATAGAATATTAATATTATATGATATCAAATTATGATATTGAAATTGATTTAAAATTAAACCAATATTACATGATATTAAATTGACTTATCCTCCCCCCAAAATAGTACTACTATGAGATGTATAAGAAGTTAAACTATTTAAGTTCATAGAATTGAAAATATGACATAAGAAGACCAGGATTAAAATCTTGGATCAGCTATTTATGACCTAAGTAACCTTCAGCAAGTCACCTCTAGGGGCCTTAGTATTCTCATCTGTAAAATTAATGGCCCTGGGCAAGATTCTTTCCAAGGTTCCAATTCTAAATTAAAGATTGTAAAATCATGACTGATAGTTGGGGGAAAGCACAAATCAGGTTGAGAACATTTTCCTAACAAGAGATTGGTATTACTTTTCTTATTTTATGAATGAATAAATAGGGACTTTACCAAAGGCAAAAGGCTACAGATTGTAGAGCTGTTTCTAGAATCTGTCTTTTTACCCCTAACTTTGCACACCCAGGAAGAGATTTCAGGAATGATGACAATTCTTAAACATAAATGAAACATATTTGCATGGTACATTGTCTGAAATTTTCTAGAAATGATGTGCTTTTATTGGAACATGACTGTAGGCATTTGTAGTTCCGTAAGCACACATATTAAGTGAAAACAGTCTCCTCTTAATGACAGAACCAAAATTATGAATTGGAATGTTCTCTAATTAGTCTGTTGTATGAGTATTTCATTTCATCCTGATTTTACATTTTAATCATAAATTCTGAGTCTATCTAGCCTTAAGTAATTGGAAATATCTGGCAATTAGGTTAATTTAATCAATATATAGATAGAAAACCTGAATAATTCAGGTTTTTACAAAGTGTGTCATGATACTATGGACCTTCATTTGGTACCTTATTCCCACTTGACATCTCACTATTAATAACCAAATTCTAAAACTCTAAGCAATCAGTCAAAAAGCAAGTTCTATACTCAATTTATTGTGATTCATTTAGACCATATTTTCTTAATCAATGGATAATGTGAAATTGGGTTTAAAAGCTCTAAAATTAATAACATAACACATACTTTTTCTTGATATCTTAGGAAACTAGACAGAAGGTCCAAGGAAATTCAACATCTAGAAAAAGTGTTTATACTCAAAATTATAATTTACTGAAGAACAAGATATTGTCAGAGGATATTATTCAATTCAATAAATATTTATTCAGCTTTTATTATATGCCTACCTTATAAATCACATGTTAGATGCATCTTGGATAGGAACAAGACATTCTCTGGGACCTTAAAGTAATATAATAATTTTGCTCCTGAAAGAAACCATATTTAAATAGCCAAATTGACTTGGAAACGGATTGATGGGAATATTCCTTCCAGTCATACAGGTTGCAAATCCAAATCAACCATGTATGTCCATCCTTGCAACCTTTGCCCTGGTCTTCCCTCCCATAAGTTCATAGCACAAAGCCCAATATACTGGGGACAGTGCTCACTTTCTTTTGCTATCACAGGTACATCAATGGTGCATACAGCCTACAAATGGCTATCCCTTTCATTCACTTCCTGACCAGAATCTTGGAACAAATTTATGATTTAATGAAATGTTCTTTTTCATTTCTGTCTTAATTCCTTGTTCATAATGTTCATCCTGTGCATTACCATATACTTTTCTATCACCACACACACAAAATAAAGAGCCAAAAAAACTCCAAAATAGCATTTGGTTAATTGCATGTCTAAAGCCCCTTGTCTACTTTTTGCCCTGTTTATTTTTATAACCATTAGAAATAAACTTGTAAAAAAAAAGGAGATTGTAAATCATATAGTTGCATTTTCACAACTGCAGGCATAAAAATTATCTTGGGTAACACCTTCTTAGGGAACCAGCCAATTCCAAGGAATACTAAGAAATTGCTCCCTAACTTCTGCTTATACCCAAATTGTGCTTCACTGCAGTCAAAAAAAAAATGCACAGCCTTTTACACAAAGCAAATGAATTCTTGAGGCATTTTATACCTTTTTGAAATGTTAATGACAACTATGCATAACTATCAGCTTGGAATTCATTTCTTCATTCAGGTGTGAAAAGCATCCTTGCAGTTATTTCCCAAAGGACAGAGTGTAAAACCAAACTAAGGCAAACTCAGAAAAAAGGTCTATATCTCTTGCCATAAGTTTAAAAGTTCTAGTTATACATTTATGCATTATTTCAAAGTAAAATGATGGAATTTTTGTGGAAAATGATTTTTTTAAGTGTCAAATGTTTGAAAAGAAAATATCTAATTGATTAATGAATGTCGTCTTTGAGGGGAAAATTTTCCAAAACTAATTTTTGCACAGAGTATTTTAATTATTGATAAAGTTGGAAATATAGGTGTTTCTCAAAAGAGAAAAAAAGCAATGTTTTCTTATATTGAATGGGTAATGAGCTAGATTGAGTTAAAGAGCATAGAGCCTTTGGCCTGATATCAGGAAGTCATGAATTCAAATCTACTTTTAGACATTTAATAGCTATATGACCCTGTCCTAGCCACTTAACCTCTGATTGCCTCAGTTTTCTCAACTACAAAATGTGCATGATAGGACCTACCTCAAAGAGTTAGGATCAAATTTGTGAGGATCAAATGAGATATTTGTAAAAACATTTGTCATGATGCCTGACACATAGTATATATATATAAATGCTTATTCTCTTCACCCTAATTCATAGATTAGTGAAAATAATATTAGATTTGGAATAAATGCAAATATTAACCAAAGATAAATTTAATAATAGAAGCTAAATTTAATAATGGAAATAATAATAAAAGATAAGTGAAAGATATAATGAAAGAGCATCTATTAAGTGCTTATTCCATGCCAGACACTATGCTAAATTTTGGAGTCAGAAGACCTTGGAATCAGCCAATTTGCTTTTCAGACCCAACACAGAAGCTTAATGGCTATGCTAATAAAATGGAAAAGTCATATAATCTCTCTTTATTTGTAATATTAGGTGGTTGAAGTAAATAGCCTTAGAGAACCTCCTTCAGTTCTAGACCCATGAAACTAAAATGCATTGATAGAGATTTGATGCCCTTCAGGAAAAGCTCTGTGTTCTATTAAGCAAAGACAGCACAATAGACCATTTTGATCTTTTGTACTCTGACTTTTTTATTTTTAAAAATTTATTTGTTTGCTCATTCATTCATTCAATTATTTATTTATTCATTCATTTATTTTATGTGTTTGTCTGAGGTATCAATTGTCAAAAAGTTGATATACATCTGAGCAAAAGAAAAACACTAGGCTATGGGATGCATAAAGAACAGGAATTGCTAGAAATAGAGGCAATTACAATAAAACTTAGATGCAGGACACCGTATAATGAATGACCCAAAAGGGGGGATAATATTTGGTCATTGCTGCTAAAAACATGGAGAAATGAACTGGAAACTTCATGGGATCACTCTACCAGCAGAGGGCAGCACAAATCTAGCTGAAAATCAGCTAAGACTAGCACCCCAATTCTTCTCTGGGGAGCTATATGGAGAAGGGAGATTGTATTTTGCATTGTTGCATTTTAGTGAACACAACCCTGACTTACAAAGTCTTTGGGAGATAATTGATCATTGGAGAGTTGCTGATTTGATACCCTAGCTTTGTTGAGGAATTTTTATTGGGAATTGTATATTCCCAAGGGTGTTGGTATCAGTGTATTTGGGTAGTATCCTGTAGTGAAGTCAAAGAACTAAACTATCTTCCATTGTCTATCTTGCTCCTTCATTTCATGATAGTCTCTGACACAAGGGTGATGTTGTTATTTGTTGTTGCTCCAATAGTCTCTTACTTGGTCTCCCTGCCTTAAGGTTCTCTATTTTAATCCATTCAGTACATAGCTGCCAATATGATTTTCTTAAAGTGTGGACTTGATCAACACCCCCCTCCCCCAAACTCTAAATGAATCCCTATTACCTATAGAATCTAATATAAATTCTTTTTTACCAGATGAATTTATGCTACTTTTCCAATTTTCATATAGAACACATCCCTTTTTGAACTCTGCAATTCGGCCTACTCACAATTCTTTACCACAATGATGCAACTCCCATCTCTGTGACTTTGTATTGACTAATGTCCATGCCTGGAATGTACCGTGTCCTCAATTCCACATCTTGGAGACCCTGGTTTACTTCAAGAGAGCTCAAGTGACACTTTCAACATGAAAAACCCTTCTCCAGTCCCTAGCCGCTACTCCTCTTCCTCCTAAAGCTAAGTATATAATTTTTTTTTTACATATTGGTATATACTTTTTTTTTCTTTCTTGTTTGTTTTTGATTTTGTTTTTGCAGGGCAATGAGGGTTAAGTGACTTGTCCAGGTTCTCACAGCTAGTCAGTATCAAATGTCTGAAGCCAGATTTGAACTCAGGTCCTCCTGAATCCAGGGCCAATGCTTTATCTACTGCACTACCTTGCTGCCTGCAGTATATACTTATAGACAACATGTTCCTTCTTCCCTCCCTACCTCTCTTAAAATGGAAGGATTGGGATTGAGGTCTGGGGATTGTTCTACTTTTGTCATGGTATGGAAAGTTTAGCAAAAGGTCTTACATTTTGGTTGTTTAGTTGTTTCAGTTATGAGTGACTCATCATTACCCCATTTGGGGTCTTTTTGGCAAAGATACTGGAATGGTTTTTACCATTTTCCTTTCCAGCTCATTTTACATACGAGAAAACTGAGGCAGACAGGGTTGAATAACTTGCCCAGGGTTATATAGCTAGTAAGTGTCTGAAGCTGGATTTGAACTCAGGAGGAAGAGTCTCCCTGAGTCTAAGCCCAGCACTCTATCCACTGAACCACTTAGGAAGGACTTAATAAAGGTTTATTGAGCATGATTCCTGATATTGTCACATCTGGAATGATCTGGGCACTACATTTTAGGAAATAAACTGATAAGCTAAAGAATATGAAGACGAAGGCAGATAGGACAGTTGAAGAGGCTTAAAATCATTATATGAATATCAGTTGAAAAACAAGGTGGATATTTAGACTGAATATCTGATTTATGGGCTTATGGTAGATATCTTCAAATATTTCAATGTTTGTCACAAAGAACAGGGATTAAATATATTCTAAATGGAGAGGATTATTAGAAGCAATGAGCAGAACTTGCCCAAGTAAATTCATGTTTGATGGAATGAAAAACTTTCTAACAACGTGATCTGTTTAAAAATAGACTATACATACTTGAAAATGAGTGGGCTCTCCCTCCCTGAAGGTTTTAAAATGGAAATTGGGTGTATATTTGTTGGGTATACCTGGAGAGGGATGTGAGGGAGGAGGATTCTTGTCGAAGAAGAGATTGGAAGGGACAGCTAGGTGGCACAGTGGATAAAGCACCAGCCCTGGATTCAGGAGGACCAGAATTCAAATCCAGCCTCAGACACTTGACACTTACTAGCTGTGTGACCCTGGGCAAGTCATTTAATCATCACTGCCCTGCAAAAAAATAAAAATTTAAAAAATTAAAAAGAAAAGAAAAAGAAATTGGATTAGATGGCTTCTGCAGTCCCTTCCAAAAGATTTAGTGATCATTCATGTTTATGGACATGATATGTATGTGTATGTGTGTATGTATGTCAACTTGGGGCTGGAGATAAGGGTTTAAGTACTGCTATAAAATGCCAGCCTAATATATAAATCATAAACAGCATCATGACATAGTGGATAGAGAAGTGGTTTTTATAGCAGAAAGCTCTGGGTTCAAATCATGCCTTTGACACATACTGGTTGTGTGACCCTGGGCAAGTCAATTAACCTTTCAGTGATACAGGCGAATATCTAATTCACTATGTTGTAGAGAAGGTACTGACCTGAATGGTAGAGGGAATTTATTCATCTGAAGGTTCCCTATTCCAATGAAATTACAGATTCAGTCCCTAAGCCTTACACCTCATTCTACAATGTCAGTAGGTATTTATGTAAAGTCAGGAGAAATGCAGCAGAAAGAATCCTTGCACTAAAATTCCTCTTCTGTGTGCCCACAAAGCCTGCCTATAGGGACAATTATTTGGTTAAAGTTTGTCCTATTTAAAATGTACCTTGGATAGACACCTTATTAAATCATGAGTAACCATTTACAAAATTATTTGATCAGAGAACTAGGTGTCACCTATCTCCTTTTGGGGTCCTAACAATGGGGGGATGTATGACAGGTAGGTTTTTTAAAGGCAGGAGGAAAAAGGAGTGCACCTAGAAAACAGGGCACCCTCCTAGACATTGGTCTCAAAGGAGAGATCAGGATCAACTTAGGAGAGGCAGGTCACAGCCACAGTAGCAGCAGCAACTTACTGGAAGCCCTTAGAGGCACATCAAGAGGCAAGAGAACTACTAACAGAAGGAGAAGGGAAACAGAGGCAAACCCTGCACACTCTGCAATATTCTCTTGGGTCAGTCATAATGGAATAAGGCAGAAAGCATGATGAATCTGGGTTAGTTCTTTGTTACAGTCTAGTTTTTCAAAATGGATGTTTGTCTAATAAATTGCTCCATATTTCTCCCTTAAAAGAGTAACAATAACAGTAATTAGTTACTCCTTCATGTAAACAGTCTCTTCTACCACTAGGCATCCATTTTCATTTGTATTTCTATGTCTCAAAGGATGGAATTTAATAGAAGCTTCCTACTAGGGTTGCAAAACTCACACGTAAAGGAATGTTAAGAAAATGTTGGGGAGGGTTGTATTAAAAATAGAAGTTTGATTACTTCCTTTCTTTTACATTTACTGTTACTATATTATGGAGCAGTAACTAGTCTCTTGGGCATCAGGTTTTACAGCAATTTATCTTTGCTATTTGGATTAGAAATTCATCTTTTGGGAAGGCCATTTGCAAAGAGTTTTGACTGAATTTTGCTTACAGAAATTGAAACCAGGTCAAAACCCCCAAATGAATATGATAATTAACCTGAGTCAACATTGAATCACTTTTACTAAGACAGAGGGCTCAGTAAATATGGCAGGATTCCTTAAAAGGATAAAACCAACAGTGAATAAATGGGATAATCATCTACTATAGATATAGGCGGCCTGAGGGCTGAAAGAAAGCCCTATGTGTGTGTACTCATGTATTTTAGACCAACAGAGACAATTACAGTCTGATAAACATTGGAAAAGTCTAATTTCTAGAACTGGAGAGGTCTCCTCTTAATTGCTTCTAATCACTCTCAGAGAAAAACTGAATAGAACATCTAATGTTATAAGAATAATTTACTATTCATCAAAAATAACAAATGATTAGAACAATTTGTTTTCCATATTTCTAATTCCAGTTTAAATTTCTGCTCAAACATAATAAATTACAAATTGTTCATGTGTTTTTATCACATATTTCTGCTTGTACACTTTATTTCATCCAAAGCTCATAAAGTATTGTTTATGAAAGACTTTGTTAGAATTAATAAGGATATGAGTTACATGGGGTTAAAGGGAAGCTAACCACTTAAAATATCAGAGTGGCATTTCAGAATATTAGTCATAGAATTTTAGACCTGGAAGGGATATATATCAGAGTCCAAGTCACTCATTTTACAGATGAATAAACTGAGGTCTATAGAGTTTGTTACACACAGCTAGTTAGTAATGATTAGAACTAAGGCCTTATGACTCTGAACAGAGGGCTCTCTTCATTATGTCTTGAAAGTAAAACAAAACTCCACAAACCAAATGGGCCATGTCAAATTGAGAAAATACAACATAACAGTTATGTATCAGTAATAGTAGAAAAAATATAATATGAAAATAAAATTAAGAAATAATCTAGAAATTTCATCTTATCCTATAGTTTTAACCTCTTTATCCACTAAGTCTTGACTTAGAGCTATCAACAAGTGGAAAAGCTGCTTGGCCTTAATGTAGCTCAAAGCTTTTCACTTTTTTCACCTTTCTGGTGGAGATAGAGAAATGGCCAGAGATCTGACAAAGAGGAATGGTATTAGACTTATATTTCAGTGTCTCCATCTTCCTTGGTACTGTTATCACCTGTTAAAATGAAGTGAGCGGTTTACCATGGAGCAAAGAGTGTGGTCTATAATATTAATCCAAGTTAGTAAATAGTTCATTTTGCTATTGTTCCTAAGGAATTGGGCTGCCATTAGGAACTTGTGTGCATCTTATTTTGAGGTGTTTACTGGGTTGCTGTTATCAAGTCTTATAATCACCAGCTACTTTCTTGTTGCCTTCTCTAGATTCTCCTAATCAATACTACAGATCAGAGAACATACCTTATAGGAACCCCTTCCCTGGACATTTATTTTCCTAAGTGCCAAGTCTGGAATCAGGAAGACCTTGGATCTAATCCAATCTCAAATACTTACTGGCTGTATGATGCTAGGCAAGTCATTTAAGCCTGTTTGTCTCAGTTTCTTCATCTATAAAATGAATGAGAAGGAAATGGCAAACCACTCCAGTATCTGCCAAAAAACCCCAAATGGGGTCATGAAGAGTTGGTCCTGACTGAAAAACGACAGAACATCAACAACTACCTCTTTCAGAATGCTATTTGAAGAAAGCTCCAGACATGCTTCACTTTCATTGTCTCCTCTCCACAGCCCCTCATCCAGCTCTTGTGGATATTGCATGACCTTTCATTCTTCCACCTGCCCTGCCCCATTCCCCCTGACTTTTGTTCAGAAACAATGAATTGTGATCAAATCAATTATGCCTTTGTTCTTAAAAAGGACTTGTCAATCTACTCCCCAGTGACTCCACTCACTATCCCTATGATGAAAGTGCCCCTCTCTGGCTAATACTAGCTTAGGTGCAGTATTTTCACCATGAAATGTAAACATTGTCTTTGCTTTTTTATTTGTATCTCTAACACTTAGCACAATGCTTTGCACAAAGTCAGCACTTTATAAATGCTTATTTACTCATTTATTTCTTCATTCATTTATTTAATCATTCAAAAGAGTTCATCCTGGGGCAGCTAGGTGGCACGGTGGATAAAGCACTGGCCCTGGATTCAGAAGGACCTGAGTTCAAATCCAGCCTCAGACACTTGACACTAGCTGTGTGACCCAGGGCAAGTCACTTAACCCTCATTGCCCTGCAAAAAAAAAAAAAAAAAGGGGGGGCAGCTAGGTGGCGCAGTAGATAGAGCACTGGCCCTGGATTCAGGAGGACCTGATTTCGAATCTGGCCTCAGACACTTAACACTTACTAGCTGTGTGACCCTAGGCAAGTCACTTAACCCCAATTGCCTCACCAAAAAAAAAAAAAAAAAAGTTCAGCCTAATTATTCATAGCAGGAAAAAAGGTAGATGAAGAACAGTTATCATAAAGCCTAGGGTATGCAGTTGAATAGAAAAGTCATAGAATTGGCTGAGAATACAAACTGGTTTAGGTACAGAATTGAACAATTGGAGAAGAATAAGCCGGTGGAACAGAGGAGAGGAAAATAGGACCTGAAGTCAGGGAGACCTGACTTTAAATTTGACCTCAGGCCCTTAAATAATTGTGTGATTCTGGGCAACTTAACCTCTTTCAGATTCCTCATCCATAAAATGGTGATAATAATAGCTTAAACCTCAAAGGGTTGTTTTGAAGAGAAAATAAGAAAATGTTTCAAAAGGTTTTTTTTTTTGCTTTATTTGTGTGTGTGTGTGTGTGTGTGTGTGTTTTAAAAAACCACAAAGTCCAGAATAAATGTAGTAGTACTTCTTGTTGTTGTTATTCCAAGTTTCTACCTTTCACCCAGGGTCATATTTTTAACATCAATATCCTTCTGATGATATATGTCTTTGAGTCACTGAATGCCAGAGTATCTGAAGAATTATTATTGTAGGGGTAGTATAGGAGCATTTATTTATGAATAGGTTGCAACACATCACCAATAAAGAACTGAACAGGAGAAGCAGCATCAAGGAAATTGGTAAAGAGACGTACATCATGACGTGAAGATCGGCTGGCCACACGGGTTAGCCAACATTAAGCCTGCTTGCTCAACTGAAATCTATGCAAATGTCAAGATTTCTAGAAGAAAGCTCCTGCCAGTTGAGTGGACCCGTAGCTGAAGATTTATGAGAGGAATTGAACAATATTAACAGAATGACATACTTTAGATGGGCTATGAATTGCACTAATGGAGGAAGTATCCATCTTTTAAAAAAATCCATATCAGAGAATTTTTTTTCTTAATATTTAGTAGGGACTCAGATATTTGTCTAGTTGAATTTTGGTCTCTGAATTATTCTCTAGTAGCAATTATGCCTTTTAAAGCAATACTAATACATGCAGCTGTTTGAAGAAGTTTGGGAGGCAGTCATATAACAAAATAAAAAATTCTGTCCAAAAGGTATAATGCTTTTCAGTTTTCAAAGCACTTTCAACTCTATTTTCTCATTTGGGCCTGACAACAACCCTGTGAGAAAATAGTAATTACCTTCATTGCTCTAGTACTTTAAAGTTCATGAAACAATTTCCTCACAACAGTCCCATGGGAGTAATCATGGGACAATGGAAACTGCATTGAACTTATAGACATAGGATCAGAGTCAGAATACTGACTTCATCAAACTTTGGACAAATCACAACTTCTTTAAAACTCAGCTTTCTCATCTGTAAAATAACTAGAAAACCTCTAAATTTACTCCCATCTCTGGATTTATGATCTTGTGATTTTTCTATCTCATAGGACTGAGGGATTGAGAGATGAAACAGTACACCAAGATCACAACACTGGCAAAATAGGGGCTTATTTAATGATTTTTTTTCCACTGTATCTCACTGCTTCTCCTACATTAAAGGATCAATGAATTAGTCAATCAATCAACACACATTTATTAAGCACTTACTATGTGCAATGCATTGTGCTTGATGCTGGATGTTGAGTAAATACCTCTCAGAGGAATGAATAAAATCTTAGTGGCAATAAGAGAAGTTAGGTATTCCCATGTGCTCTTGTGAATGACTTCAAAGCAGGAGGTCACAAAGGAATGATCAATGTGATGGGCAGGGACGACCAAGTTGACAGTCTGCATGGCATTTGGCCTATCCCACACTATAGCAATGTGGATGCTAACAGGGTTTCCCAATAGGTGGGAATATTAGTCACATTCCTATTCGATCATTGTCTCTGAAAGCAGAATAGGCAATGTGCCCACTTACACACAATCATGCATATACACATACACGAGAGCTACAGAATTACAACCTCCGCATTTCTAAGTGACAACAGAAAAGTATTAATATTTAAAACCATTGTACGCCTTTATCTCCTGCTGATAACTGTTTTCCTTAAAAGAGCTGTAAAAGACATTTTGAACAGATGGTAGCTGGTTTCCACTACCCTGCATCTCTTCACAACTGCCACAGAGACTCACCATTCATTAATCTTCCATAGGCTTTCAGGAGCACAGAAACTAAATTACACACATGCACATACTGAGGCCAGCACTTCTGTCAGGCTCCAAATTAAACCGGAGAGCGTAGTGCCAAGTCTTCTAACCAAACTTCACTATAAAACAGTTAGAAAAATAAACATTTAGCTTGGAGCCTGACCCACAATTGTTCAATCTTAAAAAAAAAAAAAAGAAAAAAATATCAGAGCTAGCTGGTCATTATATCTCAGGCAGTCTCTCCACAGCAAGTGTACCTGAAAATTCAGAAGTGGAAATATTATTTGAAAACATCTGGTTTGAATTCACCTTGATTCATTCATTATAGATTTAGAAGAGAGCAATTTCCTTGATTTTTGGAAGCTGGGAAAAAATATCAGCAATACTAACCTTCACAAGAGTAGTTATCACCAGCTGTTCAGAGGCAAATAAAATCTTAGTATATGTTCTTAAATTAGATATTGGTTCAAACACTATCTCATCTGAAGAAAAAGGAAAGAGTAGTCAAATGTTTAAATTGTACATTCACCTTTTGAAGTTTTTTTTAATATTATATAGAACGTCTCTATAAGATGCTACAGAATTAAAAAGTGCATTTTTGTATTATATTAAATCTTCATTGGTACTTTTAAGTTATTTATCAAGGTAACAAATAAGATGTTTATTTCTACAAAATTTGTCCCTCCAAACTTGGAGTGAGTAGATTACTTTAATATTTTTTGTCACAAACCATATTAAAAACAAAGCAGCATTCTTGTGATTAAAAAAGTCTGGTTTTCTTATATGTTAGTTCACATGTTTTTTCCCCAATATAGATGATTCTCCAAAGATGGGAAATTAACTGTATAAAAGACAAAGCAATAAATTAGCATTTCACTATAACAACTATTTTTCTTCAACTATACATGTGTATACATATATATATACATATACACAAACATATTTATATACATATACATTACATATTATATATGTTTATATTTTCTAACATGTATAATCCCATTTCCTTAAACTCAGAAAACATATTACAATATTTTGAAGACAAAGGGGAAAAAGATTACTCCAAAAGCAAATTATTAAATTCCTTTACTCTTTTTGTTGTATTTTTTTGCAGAGAAAATAAAGATAAAATTTTACTTGAGAAAGTTTTATTGACTAATCTAATTATTATCATTCAAATGCAAATTTGAGGTTTTAATTTAGAACCAGTGCTATCTTTTAATTGCATCAGTTTTAGTGGAGAATTAGTATTAGGGTATAATCTCCACAATCTCCATAATTATGGAGATTTCTGCAGTGGGAATCAAGAAGCTCAAGATATTATGTACTGAAATTTCTCTATTTGCTTTCACCTACCTTTGTGGTTAAAAAAATTTTTTAAATGAAATAAAAATACAGGTACTCGAGACAACCAGTTCAAAAAGAAGTCTTTTTGCTCTGTACTTAAGATTTGATGTTTGAAAATGGTCTTTAAGTGAGTTTGAGAAATTATTTATCTTGATAGAAAAATTATACTTTGTTTTTGTAAGGCCCCCATTTTAGGTTTTATATATATATATGAATAAAAGACCTTCAAGTTGATTTTGTAGAAGTCTTTGCTTTATTTGAACCTCAGATTTACTATCTGATATCTCTGCTCCATGAGATTCCAAAGGATATTTACATTTGTAACTTAAATACTACCTATGTTAAATGAGAGTAGAAAGGTTGACTGGTTCTGTATTTGCGTTTCAATAGTGCTTCTGGGAACTAACAATCCCTGACATCTTTGGAATATTAAGACTGTGTGTGGATACATTTCTATACATATTTGAAAAAAAAGATATGTATATGCAAATGGATATGTACCATGCCTTCTTAAGAGGTAGAAATATCAGATAGTAAATCTTATGTTCAAATCACTGAACTATATTTATATAGAAAAACCTTTTACATTCATATTCAAAGGTTTAGACCTTAAAATGAGGGTCCTGTAGAACCACAGAATAATTTTCTATCAGAAAAAACAATATAGCATAACTCATTTAGATTGAAGTAAGGTATGTGTGTGCGTGTGTGTGTATTTGTATTTGTGTAAAAGAACCGGCACCTGAGTTTGTGAGACACATAGAGTGCCCTACAAAGATAGCTAGTTTTGGTTGTTTTTGTTTTTGTTTTTCCCTATGCCCAAAATATCTCCTAGTATAAAGTTATTTAGGCCCATAGGAAGATGCATTTTTCTTTTTCTTTTTTCTTTTTCTGTGCCTGAATAATATTTTGGGGGGGGGGGTGGCAATGAGGGCTAAGTGTCACACAGCTTGTAAGGGTCAAGTGTCTGAGGTCGAATTTGAACTCAGATCCTCCTGAATCCAGGGCCAGGATGCACTAACTTTTAGAGGCCACTAGGAAAGTTACCGTGTTTTTCTAAATGATTATTTCACAAATACAAAAATATTAGTAACTAGGGGCATATGAATCATATATTATCACCAGTGATCCTTTATTTTAAAATTATTAATATTATTTGTTTTGTCATAAGAAATGTCTCAATAAACATCTGGAAATAATGCCCTTGCACAGTATATATAATGAAAAAGTTTATGGATTCTTTACCAAAAATTGATTAAGTACTTGCAGAACCTCAAAGCTGGAAGGCATCTCTGAGATCATTTACTCCAAAATCTTACTAGACAAGAAAACCTTACACATTAATTCCAACCAAGTGATCATCATGCTTTCATTTTAAAACCAACAAAGGAAGGATAACCAGTTACCTAATGATAGAAGTCATTTCATTTTAGGACAGGTCTAATGGTTGAAGTTTTTTTTTTTCCCTTAGATTAAACCTAAATCAACATTTCTATATCCATTGTTCATATTTTTTCCTCTCTGGAGCCAAGAAGAAAATATATAATCCCTTTTCCATTTGACATCCCTTCTAATATTTAAAGACAGCTAGCGTCTCCCCCAAGTCTTCTCTACTTCATGCTAAACACCTCAACTTCCTTCAACTGGCTTATGTAGGGTATGGTCTACAAGCCTGTCAACAACACAGTCATCCCCATATCGAATTGTCTCTAGGTTGTCAGTGTCCTCTCCACCATAAGGCACCATAAATCAAACAGAGAAGTCTAGATGTAGTGGGACCATGCCGAAGTACAGTGGGATAATCACTCTCTTCCTCTGAAATACTCTACCTCCATTAATATCTGTTTTCTTTGCCTTTTTGTTTGTGGGGGTGGGAGGGCAGGGATATTCAGAATCAATGTCCTACTTTGACTTATACTGAGTCAGCAATAGACTAAAACCGTCATATTTTCTCTTGAATTTTAGTCTGACATTTCTAGCTGCATTCTAGACCTCTCCAACTAACATTCCCAAATTCAGACTCATTATCCAGCCTGTAAAATTGCCCTGACTCCTCACTTTCATAATTTCATTGATCATATCACTAATCAGTCAGGTTCCCAAACTTCATATGGCAGAAAGTCACTAAACATTAATAAATCATTTATTATGTGCCAGGCACTGTGCTAAGCAATGAGGGTAATGATCCAAGCAATAGGACAGTCCTTGCCCTCAAGGAATTTACATTCTCACTGAGGAAACAAAACATCAAAGGGAACAGGACTAAGAAAAGGAGTCCAACCTACATCAAAGTTTTGAGTCAGAAGGGAATGAAACATGGAAGGCTTGGGCCTTTCTCCAAAATGGAGCTCAACAGCTGACAGAGAGTATTCCCCATTGGAAGAAAAAATAAAAAGGAACCAGTATGGTAAAAGGTGAGAAGGAAGATGTTGCCTATTGTTTAAATCCTGAAAGTCAGAAGCAATAGCTACTGGGAGGGAAGGGAATCATTCTTGTTTCCTTCCATCTTCTTCAATCCATAAACTAAATCAGTTGAGAAGTATTTTTTGTTCTAACTTCACAATATCTTGAATCCATTCATTCTTTTCAAATCATAAAAAACACCTTCTTTTAGATCCTCATAGCTTCTTATCCAGAATAATGTAATTGTTTTTCATGGGCAAAGTCTTCTTGTTCAGTCATTCAGTCATTTCAGACTCTTAGTGACCTGGGATTTGTTTCTTGTGTTTCTTGTTATTTGATCCTGGAATTTAGCACAGTATCCCCTTTTTTTTGCAGGGCAATTGGGGTTAAGTGACTTGCCCAGGGTCACACAGCTAGTAAGTGTTAAGTGACTGAGGCCGGATTTGAACTCAGGTACTCCTGACTCCAGGGCCGGTGCTCTATCCACTGCACCATCTAGCTGCCCCCATCCCCTATTCTTGATATGGATTCCTTCTGTATTACTACCTCTCATAATCCTTATCTTTCAAAATAACTCAGTTAAAATTTTACCTCCTCTCTTTTAGCCTCACTGAGGCCCCTAGATGATATCATTCTTTCCCTAATCTATTGTTAGGAAAAAGAATGGACACAGATAAATAAATAAAATGCACATACAAAGTGGAGATACATCAACAACTGTTGAGATGTGGATAGGTTTCCTTTAGGAAATGTCCCCTGAGCTGAGCCTTGAAAGAAGCTAAGGCCTCCAAGAAGGAGAGGTAAATAGTGCAATTGTTCCAGGTTTTGGCAACGGGTTGTGCAAAGGCATCAAATTGGGAAATGGAAGATTATATACAGGGGATAGGAAATAGGCCAGTCTGATTGGAATTTGGAGTACATGAGGGAAATGGGAAGTAATTCTGGAAAGGAGTATAGGAGCCATATTATGAAGACTTTTAAAATGCCAAAGGAATTTTTATTCTATTAATAAACAATAGGAAGCCTACGTAACTTTTTTTTTTTCAGGAGAGTGACACAGGAAGACCTGTCCTTTAGGAACATCAATTTGGCAGCTATGCTAAGGAAGAACTAGATAGAGGAGAAACTGGGAGCAGAGATATCAATCATAAGGCTTTTGCAATAATGTAGGTGAGAGGTTTTGAGGGCTATATGTGTGGTGAGAAAGGAACAAATTTCCAAGACATTGAGGGGATAGAATAAACAAAACTTGACAACCAATTGAATATGGGAAATGAGTGAGAATGAAAGGTGAGGATGAAAGATGACTCTTAAGTTATGATCCTGAGTGACTATAAAGATGGGCTGTCCTTGACAGAATTAGAGAAGTCAGGTAGAGTTGGTTCATGAGGGAAAGATAATCAATTCTATTTTAGACATGTTGAGTTTGAGATACCTCTGTAACCAATAGATGGAAATGTTTAGCAGGCATTGGTAAAGTTGGAACTAGTTAGTAATGGGGGACTAGGACTCAGAAGAGAATTTAGATTTAAAGGTATTCTGCATAGAGGTGGTCATTGAATTCATGAGAGCTACTAAAGACTAGAGATAGTATATTTTTTTAAAAAATAGGGTTCTGAAACAAGCCCTGTGGTACATCCTGCTGGAGTGGGACTTGGAAGGTATATCTTGAAAAAGAGAATGAGAAGATTCAATCAGATATTTGAGAGGAGAACCAGGAAATAATTGTCTTCAAAACTGAAGGATATTGCAAAAGTAACAATTAGGAAGTGGTGTTCAGCAGTGCAAAAATCTGAAGATAATTTGTGGTAGGAGTAACGAACAACTTAATTATTAAAGTCCCTAACAGGTAGTCTGGGCTAGATTTTCCTAAAAAGAAAGGAAAGTCATCTCCCAAACTCGATTGGTCTAGGGCAGAAGTCTTAAACCTGTGTCCTAGGCCCATAATACTCCCAAATGCAGCTCATGCCAGATTCAAATGTAGTTCCTCTCTGATTTTAATGTGTTGATGTATTAATAAAAAAAAAAACAAACATAAAAATGATTGGTTTTTTAAGTCAATATGTGACCCACATGGATTCTTATGTATGGTTTAGTGTATATATGCATTACATGAATTCTAGATGAATTTGACACTACTGGTGTAGGGGACCAGGGCTAGAGTTGTAGGAACTTCCAGGTTGCCTCAGGCAATTGTCTCCAAATTACTTTAATTATACATCCCATAATTAAACATCTTTCGAGTATACACCCTCAGTCTACACATATTTTACTTATTTAAAAATTTTTTCAGGGTATTGAGGGTTAAGGACTTGCCCAGGGTCACACAGCTAGTAAGTATCAAATGTCTGAGAATAGATTTGAACTCAGGTCCTCCTGAATCCCAGACTGGTGCTTTATCCACTGTGCCACCTAGCTGCCCCTGCATTTTCTTATTTTTAAATTCTATATATGTAGTAGTGTACTAATTATATGCATTATAAAACACATAAAATAGAAATGTAAAAAAAGACAAGAGAAAGATTAAAATAATAATTTAACCTTAAAGTCAATTGCTATCCAGTTGTGTCCAATTGTTCATGACCCAATTTGGTGTTTTCATCACAAAGATACTGGAGCAGTTTGCTATTTCCATCTCTAGCTTATTTTGAAAAGTCAGGGGCCCTCAGACTACATTATCAATGCACTCTTTTTTTTTTGGTTTTGTTTTGGTTTTGTTTTTTTTTGCAGGGCAGTGAGGATTAAGTGACTTGCCCAGAGTCACTCAGCTAGTAAGTGTCAAGTGTCTGAGACCAGATTCGAACTCAGGTCCTCCTGAATACAGGACTGGTACTCTATCACTGCACCACCTCGCTGCCCCTTCAATGTACTCTTAATCACCGGCTGGAGATGAGGTTGCTGCATGTCCCTGAAGCAGTCCTGTATCCTTGATGAATATCTTTCCATGCTGCAGCTACATACATATTATTTTTGTTAAGTGTTAGAAGGTCTATGAGAGTCTCATTTTATTACATTACTAAGACTGAATCACTGGACAGGCCTAAGTCTTGGTCCAGAAGAAAGGTCAAGAAGAGTAAGGACTTTGAACAAAAGACATTGGACATCATACCTTTGCTATCATTGGTAACCTTGGAGAAGAATGTTTCACTTGAGGGGTTGGTTTGGAAACCAGATTTTAGGGGAACAAACAGTAAGTTGTAGAGAAGGAAATGCAAGCAATAAATATAAGTTGCTTTCTCTAGAACTTTAGTTGTGAAAGTCCATGAACATAGTAAGCCCTTTAATCAATTCTGAAATACAAAATCAAACAATTACCAAGGCATGTATGCCTCCCCACTCCTATACTTGTGCAATTGATTTTTTTCAACCCAAATTTTGAGCTTTGTACTTATGCCTCTTATTAAACTGGTCACATCA
The DNA here is from genome assembly GCF_019393635.1 of Dromiciops gliroides. NCBI lineage: Eukaryota > Metazoa > Chordata > Mammalia > Microbiotheria > Microbiotheriidae > Dromiciops > Dromiciops gliroides. The sequence goes on from NC_057863.1 coordinate 119,800,780, forward strand.
TCAGAGCCTATTATTTATTTTTAATCATGAAATGATAGTGGTAAACATTTTTAGGTAACGACTATGTGCTAGTAACAAGCTGTAATAAGTTCCATGGATACAAACAAGGAAACAAAAATAGACAGTCCCTGCCTTCAAGGAGCTCACAATCTAATGTGAGAAAGAGAAAGGGGAGAGGGCAACAGACAAGGGCATGATAATGATGATGATGATGATGGTGGTGGTGGTGATGATGATGATGGAGTCAAAACTAAGCAGAACAACTGATGACAAATGAAAGAAAGACTGGAATTTTGATTTCTATAAATGAGAAGAGGTTTGTTTTGTTGTTGCTATTGTTGTTATTTGACTCTTGGCTCTCTAGTCCTCCAAGCAGAGTTGCAGAGCAACTGTAAGTACTAATGAGGATTGGGTCTCTAAACTGAAAAAAAAAATCTCTGCAATGATGAGTTTCCTGGTGATAATCTTATACTGGGGGTTCATAATAATGGGAAGTAATAATGAGGATGGCAAAGTCGAAACCAAGCAGAACAGGTAATTGCAAATGAAATAAATGATTCTGATTCTTATCCAACATGTTGGGTATCCCTTCTTGCCTCAGGTGATATGTATTTTGATAACCCATTCCATCTGTACCTTTATCTGAGTCATTGATAGAAATACTGACTTGCATCATCAATCAACTGATCAACATGCATTTATCAAGTAATTATTATTTACTGACATAATGTTAGGTAATAGAGATACAAAACCAGTAATGAGTCTCTGCCCTAAAGGAATATGCATTCTATATAAATCCCTGGGGTATTCATTGAACATAGACATTGAAATTATTGGATCATTGAATCCACCTAACTAAATTGTTATTTATACCTTATATTACCAGTCTTGGTCATAGGGAGAGCAAGAGAGATTTGGTTAAATTCTTTACACAAGTCTTTGTTCAGGGTATGGCTTTAATCCATTAACTGTCTCAAAAAAAAAAAAAAAAAGAATGATCATGGACTGTTTTTGATGTAGTCACTGTGGTTCTTAGAGATCAATGCTTCCTTTTCCCCCTTAATTTTCACTAATTATATATTTAATAATGTATTGTATACTTTTGCCAGGAATCAAAATGAAACTCATCAGCCCATAATTGAAAGTTCTCTCTCTCTCTCTCTCTCTCTCTCTCTCTCTCTCTCTCTCTCTCTATATATATATATATATATATATATATATATGTATATATATATATATATATATTTGTTTTTGTTATTATTATTACTGCATATAGGAGCAAACCCTCTGCAGGGAATTTTCATACACTTTTCTAATACATCAGGAAAGTGGCTCTCAGAAGTGAGATGACTTATCCAAAGTTACATACATTATGGTTGAGCCTGGATCTAAGGACTTATGACTACATAGCTTTTTTTTAGACTACTGGTACCATGATTCCTCCCCTATGCACATAGATAAAAGTATGGTATACTTGTCTGTATATCAAAAAGAAATGTTGCAATTACAAGCAAAATCTAAGTGAGAGAGATGAATCAACTATGATTTCATTTGTCATATTTCAATTCTTTTTGTACTAGACTTGTTGTGACATTGGTATAGGGAAGTCCTGATAGGACATCCACTCTACCAACGTTTATGGGCACCTGCTTGGCAAAATCTAATTATAAGGTGTTTCCTTCCAGTGTTGCCTGGGACACTGAGAAGTTAAGTAACTCCTAAGGTCACAGTCAGTATGTGTCAAAGATGTGACTTGATCAAGAATCTTCCTGATTCTGAGGTTGATTGTTTTTCCACTAAGTCATGTTGCCTCTCCATATTTAAATGTCTACAATAATAATGCCTATCTGTGGAGTGATAGAGTGTGCATTATGGAAATTTTTCATCCTGGGCCACCAATAGTAACTTAACAAGAGGCAGATTTTTTGTTTGTTTGTTTAGTTACCTCTACAGTCTTAGCTGTACTAGATTAACACCAGAGTATTACTTTTTAAGGATATTAAGTTTCTGAAAGAAAAACCCTCCCCAAGACTACTGTAGAGAATCAAAGCATCATTAATAACAAGGTGTTGGGAATGCAAATGCATATATGGGAACTTTTGTCTTTTCTTAAGGGTCAATTTTAAGGCAAATTCTGTAGCCATTTGTCAGATTTTCTTTATAGGTGAGCACAGTTTACAGGAAATGAAATGTGAACTGCAAAAATCCACTAGCTAAATAAAGTATTTAATGAATTCAGTGTATAAAAGGTACCCACTGCAGAGACATGTAGATTATGATTATGTGAACTCATAGATAGATGTACCAATATATACCATATTTCTCATCTACACATATGGTACGAAGGCCACCTCTGAAGTTTGGAAACTCTACGTTAATAAGCAAAATACATAAATGGAACCCTCCACGAGGTTTCCAAATTCACACTAAATGACACTAACTTCAGCCAAGAAGCACATGCTCAGCAGTCGTACTGTGTAATAGTGTAGAACATTGCTCCAGTTGCTTAGTTGGCAATAGAGAGGGTTCTAATTTGCTAAGAGATTCAGATGGAAATCCTCATCCTGGCACTCAAAGCATTAAACAAATTGCCTCCTTCAATGTGATTTTCCAAAGTGCTTATGCTGAATTGAAATATTACAAAATGTAGCCATTCTGTACAGGTCCATTCGGATGTATCCCTCTGAGTTTTTTCTTCAGGTTAAAGTGGTTTTCTGTTGGGAAAAACTTCATCTAAATAAAAAGTAAATCTACTCATTTGTTTGCGTAGAAGAGGTCAAAATGATTTCTTTTCCATCCATAACTATATATTTATTCAGTTAGAGATAGGGACATATTTGTGACTTCATAGGTATGCAAAACTCTAGGAAGAGAGAACACTTTCTAACAATGTATGTCAGCACTTTTTCTGCAACTTTTAGTCTTAGAGAGTTGCTGCTTGGAATGTTGAGATTTCAGATGAGTGACTCTCCCAGGCTCATAAAGTATGTGTCAGTGGCAAAACCTGAACACTGATTTTCCTAGGTTTGAGAATGACTCTCTATTCACTTCCTGCTCCCTCTTTTCATTCAGAGTGATGTCAAATCCTTAGGAAATTCAGATCCATCTGTAGAATATCTACAGCTTCTTTTTTGCATTTGATTAAACTTGCTTGACCTAATCTTCAATTTAAGTTTCCAGGTATTACCCATGTTGCCCATTTTCTTGGACTTTTCTCAATGACATTTTAAAGATACCAAATCAGGTACTCCATAGAAAGAATAATGGTTCTATAATGTCTTTGCATAAATACATAGGCTTACAAAGGAAACCAATTTTATTAAATTATAGTTATTTTATTTAATTTAGTCACCCTAGGTTAGGTACCCCTTATCAATGGTCTTATGAAAGAATTGTCTTTCAATAAGGAAGGGACAGTGGACAGAAGGAACAGAATGCTGCACAATTAGAATACCCTACACATTTCCCCTATAAAATGGCATAATAGGAAGCAATTTTTTTTTCTTTTTCTCATTTGAAGTCAAGGAAAAGGGAATATTGAAGAAATACTTGTATACAAAAACACAACACATAAGTTTTAGTTTTTATTATCAACATAAAGAATTACGTACTTAAAATATCCATTCTTTTTACTATTATCATAATACTTCACCAAGATCTTGTATTCTTCCCATATTTCTCCATTAAAGCTTGTCTACTCTAAAAAAAAAAAAGAATTAAGTACCAATACTTTTTTAATCTACAGGGTTCTAGTTTTTTTTTTCTTTTTCTTTTGAGATGCTTGTGTGTTTAAGATAAAATCAATAATTCCCTAACTCTCACTCCCTGTGTGACTTTTGGAAAATGACAACCTTCATTGGCCTCAGTTTCCTCATATATAAAATGAAGGGTTTATATTGGATATAGACGACTATCCTATTATGAAATGCTAAGAAAGATTAAAGTTCTTAGACAAAGTCATACAAAGAGTTGATGGTAGAGTAAGAATATGTACCTGCGCATCTTCCCTTCCAATGCTCATTCCAATCCATAATGTTCCTCTTTGGCTGCGTTAGCAATTTGGGAATTTTTTGGATGCACTGAAAGTGTACCGTGGATAGTGCTACAGTCCAGGCAATATGTAGGGCAAGGAGACAATGTAGAAGACTATTCATACTACCCACATGGTTCTCAGAGACAACTAAGATGTACCATGGTACATAGAGTTCTAGGCCTGGAGTCAAGAAGATTTGAATTCAAATGTCTTCTCTTACCCTTACAAGTTATGTTATCCTGGGCAAATCTCTTAACTTCTCTTGGCCCAGATTCCTCAAGAGTAAAATGGGGGGTTAGATTAGTACCTGTCTCCCATCATTGTTGGGAAGATTAAATGAGATATTATTTGCCAAAAACACTTGGCACAGTGCCTTGCACATAGTAAATGCTATATAAATATCTATTTCCTTCCCCTCCCTTCTCATATATATACTTATTATGAATCCATTGGTTTCGTGTCTGTAGTTACTTTGTAGTTTCCAACGCTGGGGTGAGTATATATGACTAATGAAATCTTCTACTTTTCCAGCTGGACAAGTTGAAGTCCCTTCAGTGAGGGTTTTGATAATTATATCTCTCACACCCACAAAAGAGGACACTATTTAGCACAAATCTTTTAACAACTCATATTATAACCTAATCTAACATAAATCAATAGGCTCCTTAGACTACTCCTTGCTAACTTCTAGTCAGTCTTTCATAGATTATTTTTCTTTTTTCTTTTCTTTTTATGTTTTTTGCAGGGCAATGGGGATTAAGTGACTTACCCAGGGTCACACAGCTAGTAAGTGTCAAGCGTCTGAGTTCAGATTTGAACTCAGGTCTTCCGGAATCCAAGGCCAGTGCTTTATCCACTCCGCCACCTAGCTGCCACCTCACAGATTATTTTTCAACCATGTAACACATTAAAAGTTGAGAATCTGTGCTATGAGATCACTAGATGCTTTGGAGAGGCTCTGAACCAGCCCATTTAAAACTACTAAAAAGCCTCACATTTCTGATTTTAAAACTAATTGGATTCAAAACTAAATCTCTCATACCGTGTCAAATAGAAAATGTCCTTTTTATGTCAAAACAGGAAAAAAGTAATCTTAGAATCATAGGATTTGGTCTGAAATGGACTTTACAGGTCATTCAGCCCAGTCCCTATATGAACCAAAGAGCACCCTTACAGATCTATGACAAATTATCATCTCGTTCCTGTTTAAATACCAATAACAGAGAACTATACAGACAACAGCTAGGTGGCCCAGTGGATAAAGTTCTAGGCCTAGATTCAGGAAGATGAGTTCACTTTGGCCTCAGACACTAGTTAAGTGACACTGGGCAATTAAATTAACCATTCAATTTGCCTCAGTTTCCTCCTGTGTAGAATTAGCTGGAGAAGGAAATGTCAAACCACTCTAGGATCTTTGACAATAAAACCCCCAAATGGGGTCACAGAAACTCAGACATCACTGAAATGATTGATTGAACAACAACAAATAAAATAATGACTGGCACATACTAAGTACTGGAAAGATTTACATGGACTGATGCTAAGTGAAGTGAGCTGAATCAAGTGAACATCATACACAGTAAAAGCAACATTGGGTGATGATCAACTATGACAAAATTACCTCTTCTTAGCACTACAATGATCCAAGATAATCCCAAAAGACTCCTGATAGAAAATGCTCTCCACATCCAGAGAAGGATCCATGGAGTCTGCAGATCAAAGTATACTATTTTCACCTTTATTGCTTTTTGTTGTTGGTTTTTTTTTTCCCTTTCTTATGGTTTTTTCCCTTTTGTTCTAATTCTTGTTTCCTAACATAACTAGTGTGGAAATGTTTAAGATATCGTGCATGTATAAACTAAAAAACAAATAAAAGAAAATGTAGGTTTAAGCAGAAAATTGAAAATAAAAATGGGAAATAGGTAACCAGAACCACTAGTTTCATCTAGAATTTAAATTACTGTGATTAATTGCTATAACAAAAAATACCAAAAGAGCACAAAAATCACCTTGGTAAGTAAACAATTGACTGACTTATTTACCAAATTGAGAGACATTGCTTATAGCAACTCTGAATTAGAATATAAATTCTTTTTATAAAATAATTTAAAGTATATTAAATAATTATAAGGCGCATATGTCATAAAGCACAGAGAAGTAAAAGAGGGTAAGGCCATTCTAATGAAAGTTTGATGAAATATCCAATCAAATAAAATCATACCATGGACATTTAGAGACAAAACCAGAAAAACTAAAGAAAAATAGAAGAGATAATGGAAAATATGTGAAAAATGCATTAAGTTAAGGTAATTAATGTAAATTAATTACATAAATTAAAGTAATTAACTTGATTTAAATACATTACATTAAAGATTTCTCTATTAAGTCTAATCAGACCATCACAGTCAAACCCTAATATCTCTGTCTCTGAGGTGCTTACAGAAATAGTAGCACTAAAGAAAACAAAAACAGGAAAAAATATTAGTTTGTATTATTTTTAAAAGATATTCATGGGGGCAGCTAGGTGGCACAGTGGATAAAGCACTGGCCAAGGATTCAGGAGGACCTGAGTTCAAATTCAGCCTCAGACACTTGACATTTACTAGCTGTGTGACCCTGGGCAATTCACTTAACCCTCATTGCCCTGCCCCCCCCCCAAAAAAAAAGATATTCATGTTGGAGGTGATATAATTGTGATGGAATTGATTGATGGATGGATTTATTATTGCTCCTCTATTTTATAAAATGATTTTATTCAAAAACCTACTTTCTCTTCCTCCCATCTCCAATACCATTGTGGGGGGAAAAAAAGAAAAAAAGTTCTTGTAACAAAGATACATAAATAAGCAAAACAAATTTCCTAATTGGTAGATCTCGCTCTGTCCCCTAAATCTGTTACCTCTATATCAAGAGATAGAGCACATGTTTCATTGTCAGTCCTTTTGAACCATATAGGTCCTTGTATTGATCATAGTTCTTACAGCTTTCAAAGTTGTTTATCTTTGCAGTTTTGTTATTGTGTAAATTGTTCTCCTGGTTCTGTTCCTAGTATATAACAGGTTCTTGATAAGTGTTTATTGACTAACTGATCATTCCATTGTTCAGATTATAAAAGTCTAAAAACTTCCTTTTTTCAAAATCTTGGTGTTACGGTGTAAATTGTTCTTGTGGTTCTTCTCACTTCTCTCTCTATCAGTTCATATAAGTCTTTCCATGTGTGTTTTTTTTTTTTAATCATCTATTTGCTCATTACTTTACAACGTAAGACTGCCATACTCGGGGCAGCTAGATGGCGCAGTGGATAGAGCATCGGCCCTGGAGTCAGGAGTACCTGAGTTCAAATCCGGCCTCAGACACTTAACACTTACTAGCTGTGTGACCCTGGGCAAGTCACTTAACCCCAATTGCCTCATTAAAAAAAAAAAAAAGACTGCCATATGTATTAAGCCATTTCTCAATTGGTGGACATCCTTTTATTTCCAGTTTTTTGCCCCCACAAAAAGCTCCTTCAAATGATGTGCTAAAAAAAGGAAACAGGAATGTTCTACAGTAGCAGATGACACTTAAACTGAGCCTTGGAGGGAACTAGAGATACCAAAAAGTAGGGGTGAAAAGGAAGAGGATTCAAGAGAAAATATTCAGCCTGGGAAAAGGTACAGAAGATAGAGATAGGGTGTCTGTAGGGAAGAGCTAGGTAGCCAATTTGCATGAAAGTTGTCAGGGTTGGGAGGGATTAAGATGAGGCTAGAAAAATAGATTAAATCCGGATTTTATAGGCTTTTAAATGTCAAACCTCATAGTTTGCATTTTGTATAATAGTCTGGTAACTTACCTAGCTACCTTTAAGTCACAACTAAAATCCTATCTTTTATAGGAAACCTTTACCAACCTCTCTTAAATTCCAATGCCTTCCATCTTAATTGTTTCCTATTTTTCTGTATATTATTTGCTTTCTTTGTATTTATTTGAATGTTGTTAACCCTCCATTAGGTTATAAGAACCTTGAGGGCAGGGATAGGTTGTTTTGTTTTATTTTGTTTGTTACCTTTTTTTTATAATCTTTAAGGCTTAGCATAGTGCCTAGCACAAAGGTGGTTAGTAATTGCTTATTGATTGATTGCTTAATAAGGCACTAGTAAATCTTGAACTAGAAACATAATCAGCTCTGTGATTTTGGAATAACATTTTGGCAGTCGTGTGGAATGAAAAAATGAAGACTATTGAGCCTGGAGGCAAGGAGACCAATTTGGAGGTTATAAGGATACCTGAACTAAGGAATCGGTTGTTTTAATATAGGGAAGGGGCAAATGTGAGAAGTATTATGGAGGTAGAATGACAAAACTTGGCAGCAGACTTGGAAGGTGAGGAAGAGCGAAGAAATAATGATGACTGAGGTTTTGAACCTGGATAAATTGAAGGATAGTGGTATCCTTTGAAGAAATGGAGACATAAAAAGGAGATGGGGAAGGTAGAAGAGAATTCCATTTTTAACAAACTGACTATTTTTCCTACCCTTGCTTCTTGAGACCAGAGGATTTCTTTTACCATTTTTATATCCCCAGTCCTTAGCACAATGCCTGTTACATAACAGGACTTCAATAAATCTTTATCTACCAATTGAAGTTTAGAGTAAACGATTTAGTACAATTTCATCTAGGGATGGAAGGTGGGGGTAGATGTATATGTGATAAATTTTCTATTGTGTGAATTAAGTAATGCTTTTAAGTTCTGTGGTAGTTACTAGATTAAAAAAAAAAAAAGGCAAACCTGAAGAATAGAGCAGCAAATGAAGGCATTATATATTATGAGAGTAGTAGTCTGTAGATAATATAGGTGAAAATGCAGTAGTTGCTATATTAATTGCATATGCTGCTTTTCTGGAAAGGCGTTTTTGCTCTTGGGAATTCAGAAAACTGGTAGCTATGTGTGTGTGAATATATATTGGTGTATGAAATTGACTGAATAATAGGACAGCTTATAGGAAGAGCACCACTGCTGTGCAAAGTCAAACATTTTACAAAAGAGACAGTAATGCCTTTTGTTTGTTTTCAACAAATACTAGTGTATGAAGTTGACTGAACAATAATAGAACAGCTGAGAGGCAGACCACCACTGCTATGCAAAGTCAAACATTTTATAAGAGACAGTAAAGATGTTTGCATAAATAAATATTGACCCTGAATTTTAAAGGAAGTGATAAGAAGTGATTTTAGTTGTCAATTGGAATAAAGAAATCAAAGGGTGGAGTTTGAAGGAATTGAAAAGAATTCAGTAGGAAGCCTGGTAAAAACAAATAGATTTTCCCAGTTAACAAACATAGAAGGGCAAGAGGCTAATTGTAAACAAAACTAAAATCAGTTTAATTGCAGGAGAAGGAAGGAAATTTGAAAGGGGAGTCAGGGGTGTTCAACACACTGATCACACTCTAGGAACTGAACGATTATCACCATCAAGGCATTTTCAAACAGTGTACAGTAATAGAAAACAATGTGGGCAAGGCACAAACTGAGATCAAGGCCCTCAGCAAATAGAAATGATACTTGATGGAAAGGATGCTGAGAAAATGTTATAATTATTCAAGAATCATTATAAGTTGTGTAATCAGCAAATCCAGAAAAATATAAAAGCTGGAGTAGAAAGAAATATATATGACAGTAACAGATACAGAGGACACCAATTTAAAATACCAATACGGAGTAAAGATTTCAATTGTAGAATTAAACATTTTAAATACATTTATTCAACAATAATTCAAACCTTAAAGAATTCTCAAGCATCATACATATTCCTTTATAGAAAAGCAATCCTCAAATTTAAGGGATATTTTTACGTGTTAAATTTTCACCAGTTATTGGTGCAGTATGTTATTGTTCTCTAACTCCTTTAAATACACTCTAACAAAGAAGGAAGTTTTGTTTTGAGAGATATAGATATGTGACACAGCTAGCTTGTTGCTTGGTAATAGTGGAATTTTTCAATTGTTTTTCAGCAAGGACCTTGCTACTTGCTAACTAAATCATCTCTAAACAAGGTATTTTATTTCTTGGGCTCTTAATTTTCTCACATGTAAAATTAGATAATTAAATTAGTTGATTTCAGAAATCCAACTCCAAAATTGTAAGATCCTAAAAGACCAAATAGAGATTTTTGAGAAGGGGTAAATCATTATAGCAAAAGGAAGCAGGGTAAACATCATACAGGAGGTAGAATCTGAGCAATTGTTTGAAGGAAAAGAAGTATAGTTGTACCCCAGCACTCATCCTCTTCGAAACTCATCAAAATTGGTGTTCGACACATTTTGATGAGGAAAAAATGCTTCAGCACTCTATGCTTTCTCAGCACTCATCAGACTTGATAAAACTTGTATGAGTCAAGATGATGCCCTGCATCCCATCTCTCCAGAAGAAACAACCAACTCATTAGTCTCACAGTAGCTCAAGCTCAGTGCAGAATTCCACATATTTTGCCATATACATTTTTATGGTTTTTTTTTTCATTTTCCCAGAATGGGAAAAACTCATTATCACAACATCAAATCCCAGGAATGTAATCATCCCCTCCTTTCCCCCTTGGACTTGGATTTGCTCCTGAACAGACGCTTTTCAATGAATCACTATGGGAAAATTGAGTTTACTCTGGGCTGTTGGAGAGAAGGATTTCTCTCTGAATCATCAAATACTAAGGTTAAAAACTCTCTTGTCCATCCTTGGAGTACACTGGTGCAGCCCTTCTGTTGCCTGAGGAGTGTGGGGTTTCTGGGATTTGTGTTAGTCTTTTAGTGTGCAAGTGCTAACAAAATGTTGGATTGAAAGTGGAGCCCAACTAGGTTCATGGAGATCTGGTCCCAGAGGAAATAGGACTGGGGCAGCCCAAATGAGAACCAGGCTGGTGAGCTGGCATCAGGAGCAGAGGGGCCATGTCTTCCATGCTGCCCCGTAGGCCTGATTCCCCACCAGTAGCCTTCAGCAATGCACAAAAATTGGGGGATCATGTGGGGTAGGGTCAAAAAACAAGCCATTTAGCCATGGTCAGTTGAGGTTCCACTTTTGCTGAGAATAAAGAACAACCAACAAACACAGCCCAGGCTACTTTCAGTCACCCAGGGAACTTTCTGAAACTCTCTTTTGCTCTTGTTTTTTTGCTCTCTTTTGCATTTGTTGCCACCTGCTGCCTGCCGCCCAGCACAGCTCCAGCCTTTGAGAATAAGGCACCTTTGTTTCTCTTTTGAGCTCTGTATCAGCCCTCCCAAGAAAGGGAGCAGCCTGGGTGTGTTGGGGGAGAAGTAGTTCATGATGCTCTTCCCTTTGCAAAGCATCTTCACAAGCTGAGAGCTCATTATTTCAGACAGCACAGCAGCAGCCTCTCCTCTTATACACAACTCCACCCCATCTCCTTATGCCTGAAGGAAATGGATGTCTGTACTTAAATCTGGTTTGAGGTCCCCCTGCTTATCCCAAGATGAGTAGTTATGGTGGCTGGGGGTGTGTATATAGGGTATGGGAGGGGGTGACAGGATGGAGAAAGGGAATTTGGGGGCTAAGGAAATAAAACAATTTAAAGTTTACTTTTGTTATTTTTCAAAAGAAATAAGAAAAAAAACATCAATTTATAAATTGCCAAGTAAAATATGAAATTTCTGGGATTCAGAAATGGATTCTTTTTTTTTTTTTTTAGTGAGGCAATTGGGGTTAAGTGACTTGCCCAGGGTCACACAGCTAGTAAGTGTTAAGTGTCTGAGGCAGGATCCGAACTCAGGTCCTCCTGACTCCAGGGCCGGTGCTCTATCCATTGTGCCACCTAGCTGCCCCTATTATTTCAATTTACATTATTCCTTATGGGGAAAAATTCATTCCATCCTCATAATTTTCACCACTTGCCATGCCTTCTGGAACCAATTAATGATGAGTACTGAGGTACCACTGTATTTCAATAATGGAGATTAGTAAAGGAAAGAATTGAACTTCCTTAAGCTGTGGGAGAGCATGGTTTGGAAATAGCAAGGAGTCTGGATTGTGAAGAATTAGAACATGTGAAAAGTGCTGCAACATGAATAAAATTACAAAAAGCTAAAAAAAGAAAAAGGACCAATATCCTTTCCCTCCAAAATGACTTAAGACTTTAGGGACAACACTCACCCTATGTAAATGTTGAGAACTACACATCTAACCACCAGGGGTCACTGTAGCCAAATTCCTTGACTCTTTTTTTAGTGGATTAGGGGCCAAGATTTGGCAATGCCAACCTCACCAAAACTTATTCCATTAGAATGCTGGCTCATTCTCTACTCAAAAGGAAAACTCCTTCCATCTCCCTCCTTGGCACGTTTCAGTAAATCTTTAACACATTAAAATGACATATTGTTGGGGGCAGCTAGGTGGCGCAATGGATAAGGCACTAGCCTTGGATTCAGGAGGACCTGAGTTCAAACCCAGCCTCAGACACTTACTAGCTGTGTGACCCTGGGCAAGTCACTTAAACCCCATTGCCCTGCCAAAAAAAAAAAAGACATTGTTTATAGAATTGTAATTTAAGCTTGGTCGTAACTATAACAACTATAGAGTTAAAAGAATTAAAACTAAATATATAAATGATAGTCAATGTAATCAACTCCTTCTATATCTGGGCAAACATTAATTTGTCTATAGTCACCACAATCACAAGACATCTTGTACACGGTTCAAGTGCTTAATCCCATACCTCTTTATGAGCTATTCCTACTGGGAGCTAACAAACATCGCTAACATAGCTATTTCTGTAATTAGCAACCATTTTCCAGTTACTTTTCCACTTATCACCTGTAATGTGAATGTCCAATCAGTTATTCCTGCGGCCTTAGAGTGTCTAGCTTTATTTCTAACTCCTACTAGAGGGTTAATTCTAGCAATCTATATTTAGATTGTCTCTACAGTCAATTCTGTCTTTAGTACTATGTAGAAATGGTAATGATTTTTATGACTAAATTTTGGATATTCTACCTTCCTATTAATCATCTCTATTTACTGATTCTTTGGGGTTTTCTAAATATTATATTATATAATCTGAAAAAGAGACTTGACTCCTTTTTGCCAGTGTTTATATATTTAATCTTGTCTTTTTGCTACTATATATAGCTATTATTAAAAGAATTATGTTAAACAACAATGAGAAGGAGATGTTCTTGCTTTACCTCATTTTATACTAGGAAGTTTTCTGATGTTCCTCCACTGTGAATGTTTTATTTATCTATGTTTCTCCATAGTTCTTGTTTTCAGATTTAAATTATTTACCACGTTAAAGATCAGTCCCTATAAATGTCATAAGATATATTTTAAAATAATAAACATTTTAATTTATAGTTTTGAGTTCCAAATTTTATCCCTCTTTCCCTCTCTCCCCTCCCTGCTCCCTGAGATGTTAAATAATCAGATATGGGTTATACATATAGAATTACATAAAACATTACCATTACTAGTCATTTCGTACAAGAAAACTTGAATAAAAGAAAAAATGAAAGTGAAAAATAGCATGTTTCAGTCTGTGTTAAATTGATATCAGTTCTTTCTTTAGAGGAAGATAGTGTATTTCATCACTAGTCCTTTGGGATTATCTTGGATCTAAATGTCATAAGATTTTTAACTTAAATGTGTATTCTTTCTTATCTCTTAAGATGATGAAAGCTTCTAAAAACACTCTGAAACTGAAATTTTTCCATATTTTTTCAAGTTCTTTTGGTAATACCCTAAGATATTTAAAGGTTTGGAATGACATTTAAAAAAAAGGGTGCCTGTTTCTTCCCCTCATCCTCTTAGCACCTGATGGAATAGAATGTAGAAATATATTACATTATTATTATATATTAGTGTTAACTATATTTAAATTGTGTGTTATTTGTCTGTTATTTAAATCATTCTCTAGGGATGATGTGACTTTTTTTTTTCCTGAGTAGAAATGTTTATGTTTGTCAAACCACAGGGATTACAAATAGCAATTCTATAAATGTCAGTGAATAATAGTAAAATATGTCTAATAAGCAGTCATCTGCTCTCTGCCTAAAGTCTTTAAGAAATGGTGAAATTTCTACTTTCCAGGGCAGCCTTTTAAATTTGATTAATCTCAGAATTCTTTCATTTTATATAGTAGCAGGTAGGTTAGCTGTACCAAATCTGGAGCTCTATTATAAAGCGGCAGCCATCAAAACTATCTGGTACTGGCTAAGAAATAGAGTGGAGGACCAATGGAATAGGGTAGGCACAGGAGACACAGTAGTAAATGACATTAGTAATGAACTATTTGATAAACCCAAAGACTCCAGCTTCTGGGATAGGAATTCAGTATTTCACAAAAATTGCTGGGAAAACTGGAAGATAGTATGGCAGAAATTAGGCACAGACCAACATTTGACACCTTATACTAAAATAAGGTCAAAATGGGTACATGATTTAGACATAAGAGGTGATACCATAGGTAAATTAGAAGAAAGAGGAATAGTCTAACTTTTAGATCTTTGGAAAGGAAAGCAGCTTATGACCAAACAAGAGATAGAGAATATTATGAAATGCAAAATAGATTACTTTGATTACATTAAATTAAAAAGGTTTTGTACAAACAGAAGCAATACATCCAAAATTAGAAGAGATACAGAAAGCTGGGAAACAATCTTTATGGCCAGTACCTCTGATAAAGGCCTCATTTCTAAAATATATAGGGAACTAAATCAAATTTATATGAATCCAAGTCATTCCCCAATTGAGAAATGGTCAAAGGATATGAACAGGCAGTTTTCTGATGAAGAAATCAAAGTTATCTATTCCCACATGAAAAAATGTTCTAAGTCACTATTAATTAGAGACATGCAAATTAAAACAACTCTAAGGTATCACCTGACACCAATCAGATTGGCTAAAATGACAAAAAAGGAAAATAATAAATGTTGGAGAAGCTGTGGGAAAATTGGAACACTAATGCATTGTTGGCGGAGCTGTGAACTGATCCAACCATTCTGGAGAGCAATTTGGAATTATGCCCAAAGAGCTATAAAGCTGTGCATACCCTTTGACCCAGCAATACCACTCTTGGGTCTTTTTCCCAAAGAGATCATAAAAAAGGGAAAAAGACCCACATGTACAAAAATATTTATAGCTGCTCTTTTTGTGGTAGCAAAGAATTGGAAATTGAGGGGATGTCCATCAATTGGGGAATGGCTGAACAAGCTGTGGTATATGAATGTAATGGAATTCTATTGTGCTGTAAGAAACTATGAGCAGGTGGAATTCAGAGAAACCTGAAAGGACTTGCATGAACTGATGATGAGTGAGACGAGCAGAACCAGAAGAACATTATACACAGTATCATCAACACTATGTGTGGATCAACTGTGATAGAATAGATTCTTCTCCCCAATCCAATGGAACAAGAATGTTCCAAAGGACTCATGATGGAAAAGGCTCTCCAAATCCAGGGGCAAAAAAAAAAAAAAGGAACCGTGGGATATGGATGCTGATTGGACCATACTATTTCTTTTGTTTTTGATGCTGTTGGTTTTCTGATTTCAGGTTTTTCCTTTGTGCTAAGATCCTTCTCATATAACATGACTAACGCAGAAATATGTTTAATGTTATTATGTATATTTGACCTATATCAGATTGCCTGCTGTCTAGGGAAGGGGGGGATGGAGGGGAGCGAGGGAGAAAAATTTGAAATTTGAAATCTTATATAAACAAATCTTGAAAACTAAAAAAAAAATTATATAGAAACATTTCTTTATTAACTTGTACTTTCTAAATGAGCTGAGTTACATGGGATGGTGAGTGAGGGCGAGAAAGTGTACCCGTGAAGAAGTTAAAACTATATCTGTCTGTCTGCCTGTCTGTGTATTTTATATCATGTATGTATATCATACATATATGATATATGGAATCTCTACTATTTGACTTGACAAAGGATAAGGTTGCATACCTTAAAGGGAATACTTTTTCTTGACTATGACCTAAGATGGCTTTATCTGAAAATCATTTGAATGATGCACAAATGATGTCTTTTTAAAATAAATCATTTATTCATTTAAATATCATATGGACAATTTGGCCTCTCACATCTTCCCTCTTGAAGCTAGAAATCAGAAACACCTAATTTGATTCTTGAAGAAGACTGAAAGTGGCTGGAATTCTCCCACTTTCAGCAATTCTACCTTGACTCTTATGCAGGGCAGGACATTCATCTCCACCAATAAGGAAAGAGTACCATACCAATGGGTTTTGTAACTAGAGATGTATATAATTTATTGAATATCTCCCACTTGAAAAACACTGTGCCACAAAGATGAATGCTAATATTAGTGATCTCAATGAGCTTGCAATCTGGAAAAAGAAATACAATGTATATATCCCCAATTATAATGCAACCAATAAGATAGATATGTGTTTATACATATACACATACCCATATATACATACATACATACATACATATATAACCCAGACCCTAAATTTTGGGGTGCTTTTTTTTGCCATTTTGCTTCTTTAAAAAGTCTTAGTTGAGGGGGCAGCTAGATGGCGCAGTGGTAAAGCACCGGCCCTGGATTCAGGAGTACCTGGGTTCAAATCCAGCTTCAGACACTTGACACTTACTAGCTGTGTGACCCTGGGCAAGTCGCTTAACCCTCATTGCCCTGCAAAAAAAAAAAAAAAGTCTTAGTTGAGGGGCAGCTAGATGGTGCAGTGGATAGAGCACCAGCCCTGGATTCAGGAGTACCTGAGTTTGAATCCAGCCTCAGATACTTAACACTAGCTGTGTGACCCTGGGCAAGTCACTTAACCCCAATTGCTTCACCAAAAAAAATAGTCTTAGTTGATATTTGATTTTTAGTGAAAATGAATGTGCACAGAAAAATCCTAAGGCAGAAGTTAATGACTTTCCCATAGAAGGTATTGGACCAGATGGTCTTTAAAACTTTGTCCCACTCTGAAACAGATTTTTAAAATTTATTTCAGGTAATTGGAAAGAACTAAGCAATGCAAGAAAACATTGGGAACCCAAAACAATGATTTCAGTAATAATAGCATTTATTTAATACTGTAAAGTGGTAGAGACAAAAACAAATCTTGGGCCCCTTTCCACACAATCATCCTGAGTGCTTACAGCTATCAGAATCACAGAATCTTATAGTTGGAAGGATTATCAGAGGTCAACTATTATAACCCATATATGAGTCAAGAATTCCATATTTAGTCTAAGGGAATTGTTTGCCTTGTGGGAATAAATTTCCAATTTAATAAATTGAAATAAGTTTGAGAAGAGTATTCACTTAATGTAATTTTTTTTCTTTTACATTAAGTTGTATTCAAATTCAGTTTAATTCAATAAACATCTTTATGTCTTTACTGTATGTAAAGCATTTTGCAAGAGATATAAAGGTGAAAAATCAATCAGTTCTTGCCTTCAATAACTTTGCAAGTAAGAAAATACTTCTAAGAATCAGTGTGTATATATATATGTGTGTGTGCATATATGTACATATATGTACATATGCTAAGTAGCAGAGATGCAAAGATAACCATGAAACTATATCTGCCCTCAAGAAGTTTGGGTTCCTATATATAAAACTGTATATACAAAATAAATGAATGGTAATAGAAGGTAGGCACTACCAGCTTGGGAGCTCAGCAAAGGCTTCATCTGTAATGTGGTATATGAGCTAAGTCTTGCTAAATACTAGGGATTCTTAAAGGCAGAGGTGAAGAGGGAGTACATACCAGCTATGAAGGAAATCCAATGCAAGGAAATGAAAAGTCCTGTGTAAGGAACAGCAAAGGCAGTTTTTCTGGACACCATCCATCCATCCATCCATCCATCCATCCATCCATCCATCCATCCATCCATCCATCCATCCATCTATCTATCTATCTATCTATCTATCTACCTATCTATCTATCTATCTGTCTGTCTATCTCCCTATCTTTCAAAAAAATCTCAATTTAAGAATGTGACTAAAATACCTAGGAAATCTATATATTTGAATCGATATGTATTTTTAGGGACTTTTAACATTCCCCCTATACATTTTCAGTGATTACATGTAATTGAGGTTTTTTACATGAAGTTACTTTTTAAAGAAATAGCAGTAGAAATATGCTACTTTCTTCCTTTCTTTCTTTTTGGTGAGGCAATTTGGGTTAAGTGACTTGCCCAGGGTCACACAGCTAGTAAGTGTTAAGTGTCTGAGGCTAGATTTTAACTTAGGTCCTCCTGAATCCAGGGCCAGTGCTTTATCCACTGCACCACCTAGCTGCCCCAATATGCTACTTTCTAAATAAAATATCATTTGAACATTTCTTTAAAACAAGCAAAAATAATAATAAAATTATATGCAAGAGGTTATGTCTATGCCATGCCTATCATGTTCTTTGAAATTTCTATTTCCAACTATGTTGCACATGAGTTTGTAGTATGAAAAATCTCTGAGTATGGATGACTGGTGAATCTCTTTGCTTATGTATGCTCATATGTAGCATGCTGTGACACTCAAAGGGAGATAGAATCAATATTGCTAGCCTATTTTCACCTCTACCATTCTATAAGAGAGAATTTAATTCTAGCCCAGGGTGAAGGGTGGTGATGGTGGTATTGAGCAAGAGATTAAGAACAGAAGTTTGACCATTTTGTTCAACTTAGAAAAAATAGGTACTGGTTTATAATTGTAGCTTTCTGCTTCTTTAAATATTGTCAATCAAATGTAGTTTTCAGGTTGACCTAAACTTCTCATTGCTGATCATTAGTGGTGAAACAAGGATCCCAAGTTTTACATGCAAATATTTACTACACAAAAACACCAGTTCCCCAATGGACAAACATGTAACAGGCAGCAAAGAAACCCATTTATCCAAGTCATAAGCAAAACAGAAATCAAAGAAAGTATACATAGAAGAATATATACAATACAGAGCAGTGAGATAGCCCAGTTCAACCAATAGAGGGAGTTCTAGGTTTCACTCAAAAGGGATATTCCTGGAAATCTCTAGAGCAGCAATCTATAAATGGGGGCATGCCCAAAGCTGTATATATCAGCCTCTTCCCAAAGTCTTGTTCTCCCTTTAGCAATCTGAGGTGAGGTTGTCATTGTTCATCTTTCTAGAAGCTATATGCCAGAAGCACCTGCAGAGGCTTAAGAGACTCAAAGAGACTTGAAGAGACTGAAAATATTAGAGCTCTCCCTCTCCCCTGCTTCCCCCATCCCCAGCTCTGTCCCACCCCTCCTGTAGGTGTGGGGCATGGATCTCCACCAATAAGGAAAGAGACCTATACCAATGGGCTTTGGGAATTAGATTACACTTAGAATGGCCATATATTAGAAATCCCAACCAAACTGCTCATTTTCACTCTGCTTTACCTTCATGAGGGTACCCTATAGCTTTTTTGCTTTCCACCTTCCTTTTATATGCTGTCTTCCCCTAGCTCCTTGAGCTTCACAATCTCAAAACTTCAACAGAAGGTGGCCCAACTAACTGCCTTTACCCTTTCATTCTGTCTCCTCTTAGAGATGTCCATAAACTTGGGCAATTGACACAGCTTACCACACTTGCTGTTATAAGAATAAGCCAGGCCCACTATGGGCCTCTAGGCAATTCCAGTGGAGGTTAAGTCAGGCTTTCCCCTATGACCTAGCTGTAATTTTTATATTCAGTGTTTATCTATCTATCTATCTATCTATCTATCTATCTATCTATCTATCTATCTATCTATCTATCTATCTATCTATCTATCTATCTATCCATCTATCTCTCTGAATGTTTGAATGTCTGTGTAACTCTCTGTCTGAATGTTTCAATGTCTGTGTATCTATATCTATCTATCTATCTATCTATCTATCTATCTATCTATCTATCTATCTATCTATCTATCTATCTATCTATCTGTCTATCTGTCAGTCTGAATGTTTGAATGTTTGTGGATCTATATCTATCTATCTCTCTATTATCTTTCTATCTCTTGTTGTTGTTATTGTTTGTCCTTTGTTCTCTGAGAGGACCATGATATCAGGAGGTGATATCATGACTTTCAGTGAATTGGATTTAAGTGACAGAGGGCTGAGCAAGGTCACCAGCCTCACTCTTTCCTCCAGAGCCATCTAGTAAGATATACATCAGGAAGACTGGAGATGACCCTGGTTGTTTGAGTCAATCAGGGTTAAGTGACTTGCCCAGGGCTACAGAGCTGGTAAATACCAGGTATCTGAGGCCTAAATTTGAACTCAGATCCTCCTGACTCTAGGGCTAATGCTCTATCCACTGTGCCACCTATGTGCCCCCTATCTAATTCTCTTTCATAACTATCTATTTTCTCTTCAAAACAGGCCCTTCGAATAAACTCAATTCAATGAAGATTTATGGAATAGTTTCTATACTCATTATCTATTAAGGCAAAAAGGAGAAACATTTAGAAGACTAGAAGGAAGGAAAAGGGAACTGGAGAATACCATTGTCATGGAATTTCAGAGGAAGACAAGTTCTAGTTACCAGTATCAGTGAAAGGGACAGAAGAATAAGAAGTCCTCATATGAAAGATATCCAGTCCCACTCACAAGAATACAAGAAAAGGGCCACCTTCCTGAGGGAAATTACCATGGAAGATGGCTTGTTTATCTTCCAAATATTCCAAAAATGAAGTACCCAGAACTGTACATAATTTTCTAGATGTGGCATAGCTAAGACAGAACACGATAGGATTATAACTTACTTGATTTGAATCCTATGTATTGATTAAGGAGGTTGTTGATCAGAGGGGTCATGTAGAATAGTAGAGGGACAGCTTTTGAATCAGCTTCATACATCCATGGAGTCAGATAACCTAGTCAACTTAGTAAAGCACCCACTACCTATGCAGTCCCTTAACCCCAGTGCCCCAAGTAGAACCTCTGAGACAATAAGTTGCAGATGAGCTGTCAGCATTGGAATTTACATTGGTTGAGAGAATTTCCATATAAGAAATTCTCCATACAGAAGAACTCAAACAGGTGTTTAAAACAAGTGACCAACTTTGATTGTCCCCAGACAGATAAGATAAAAAGGGAGATATAAAGGGCTCAGGTTTCCTGCTGCCAGATTTTCATGGCACCTAAGTAGAGAACCCCAAGAAAGTGAAACCTCTGTCCAGAAAACTCAGCTTGCTCTCTCGCATCCCCCTAAAAGTGGCAGATGTTTATTCACTTTAGTCAGAGAACATTTCTGAAGGAACTTTTTTTTATGTCAGTATGAATTTTTAAAATATTTTGATACATTTTGTCTTGACAGATCAGACACAACAAAAGATCAAATTTCCCTACAAAGTATATTCGGCATAACAGTATATCAACTATTGCAAGGCAGAATTGAAGTAGCTCAAAAGAAACACAAGATAAACAAATTCAGAGAATCCACACCAAATATTTTCATGGACTATTTATGTGGGAACTGTGGTACACCCTTCAGAGCTCACATTGGTTTGATCAGCCACAGTCGGACACACTGTAATTTGACTCTAACATAGTGATGTTGTTTTGATACTCTGAGAATGAAGGACAACACCCAACATGTAAACTATAAAGAAAAAGGAGTGGGCATAATCCTTTAACTTTGACCATATGCTGCTGTTACAATCACTGATTAATATTTGATAATTTCTTCCTCTCCATTCAGAATTTATTCCCATTATAGTAGGTGTATATTGCAATTTTAGTTCTCCTTTCTTCACTGTATCACTTCATACATATCTTCCCATGTTTCTCAAAATTTTCATTATTTTTCATCCATATTAATATTCAGTTGGATTTACATACCACAGTTTGCTCAGGTTTTTTTTTTCCTCTAATATACAGAATGGAAGTAGTCATCACAGATATGCTTAGCCAATCTCTGCTAGCTTTTTGTAGAGTGGCTGCAAGCAGGCATACTTTCTGACAGAGCTTCCAGAGTCACCAAAATAAAAGAAAGTTGTTGAAATGAAAAGAGTTCTGTCTTTGGAGACAGTTAACATGGATTCAAATACTGACTCTAGAACCTACCAACAATGGTTTCCAGCCCAAGCCTCATTGGCCATTGTTTGATATCGTAATGGCTCATTTACCTTAATGAGGGTAAATATCAATTGCTTCTGTTTTGGCCAGAAACCTTGAAGACCTTCCCCTCCCAATTTTTTTCTCTTTTCTTTCTTTCTTTCTTTCTTTCTTTCTTTCTTTCTTTCTTTCTTTCTTTCTTTCTTTCTTTCTTTCTTTCTTTCTTTCTTTCTTTTTCTTTCCTTCCCTTCCTTCCATCCTTCCTTCCTTCCTTCCTTCCTTCCTTCCTTCCTTCCTTCCTTCCTTCCTTCTTCCTTCTTTCTTTCTTTTCTTTCTTTCTTTCTTTCTTTCTTTCTTTCTTTCTTTCTTTCTTTCTTTCTTTCTTTCTTTCTTTCTTTCTTTCTTTCTTTCTTTCTTTCTTTCTTTCTTTCTTTCTTTTCTTTCTTTCTTTTTCTCACAGGACCCAGATAGCTCTGGAGAGAGTGAGGCTGTTGACATTTTTAACTCTCCCTTATTTACCTCCAATTCACTGAAAGCCATGACATCATCTCCTGATACCATGGTCCTCTTTCAGAATGAAGGACAAAAACAACAATTAGGTCACCTGTGTGACTTAGTGCAAGATATTTAACTTTTCTGAGCTTCAATTTTCTGAACTGGGAAATGAGGGAGTTGGATTAAGTGATAATGAATCTGATTCTATGCTTCTATGAACTGAATTCCAGATCAGCTTCAGGGATATCTGGGACCTTTCTAAAAGCTGCCTCTTTTGATTTCTATTCCACGTGGCTTCCCAAACAAAATTTAGAAGGTAGAGTTTTCTTTTTTCCATCTAACATCTAGAATTCTCTGACTCAAAATGCTCTTATCTAATATTTCAATAAAAGTACACAGTGAAGAATTATTTAGTAACCTTGTGATAGTCATACAGGAATTTCAGATCGGAATTATCTGGAATTTGTTATCTGAGACCCAAGTGGCCAACTTGTGGAATCTGGCAGAACCTGTTTCATATGAAACATTTTTGTTTCCTATTCATGTGATAAAAACTGCATCTCTTGGACAGGTTTGAATTTATCAAAACTCTAAACACACCACAGAGGAGTTTATCCTTGAAAATACCAACAAAGATCACTCACCAAGTAAATAACAAACAAGATAAAAAGTAAATAAATGAGCTTGAAAAAAGCTGAGGCAGTCAAGGTTAAGAAACTGTTAGTCTCATTTATTTTACTTTCCCCTATAGATTTCTTCCTAAGGGTGATTGTAAATCTGAACAATAAGTCATACTATCCTATATCAAAATTAGTTTTTCAAGGAGTTAAAAAATTTTTAAATAGTTAAAATACATATTAAGAATTCTTAAATGTGATATTATGATATGGTTTCTACTTCAATCTCCCTCACTTTCTTGAGTCACGGAGGACTGACGGCCATGCCATAGAACTGAGCATAACCAGAGTAACCTGAACAAGTACATTTGCTTCAGCTGGGTTATAATTATAAAGTCTGACCAGTTAAAATAATGACTTGTAGGAGAGTGCTCAGTGCAGGCATCTTTCACCACCTAATTTAAATATACTTTTCTTTGGGTACAGGGCTTGGACTCACAAAGAAAAAGAAAAAGAAAAAATTAGGTTCAAGTCCAATCTCTGACATTTACTAGGTTTATGTGACCCAGGGCAAGAGGTAAGTAACATCTATGTTCCTCAGGCAACTCTCTAGGAATTATTTGTTCATGGACGACAACAACAACAATAACAAATTTATACAGTGTTTACTATGCAATAGGCACAAGGCTAAGCATTTAATAAATATTATCCCATTTAATCCTTACAACAATCCTGGGAGGTAGGTGCTATTATTTATTTCCATTTTACAGTTGAGGAAACTGAGCACTCCATGCTGGGGCTACAAAGATGAACCAAGATGTCCCTACCCTCATAGAGCTTACATAATATACAGCAATATAGACAAATACACAGATTTAGCCACATGATGTGTATATGCATACATGTGCACACATATATGCATATTTATATGCATTTGTATGCATGATCTATACTAAGTAAACAAAAAATAATTTTGTGAAGAGCCACTAGTCACTAGGGAGATGATGAAAAGCCCTGTGTAAGAGGTAGCATTTGAACTAAGTTCTGAAGGAAGCTTGAGATTTTAAGAGGTGAAGGTGAAAGGGGAGTTCATTGTAGGTCTCAGGTACAATTAGTTCAAAGACATGAAGATAAGAGATGGAATGTGTTAGGAAGAGCAAGAAAGACAGTTTGATTGGATGGTGGAGTATGTGAAGGGGAATGATATCAAACATGTAATATATAAGCTTTGAATATCTCACATGAAGTCAAAAGCTGTTCAGAGCTTCTCTGTTACTACACCAGTCATTTTTTTGGGGGGGGGGGTGGGCAGGAGGAATGACATTTACTCCTTCTTCTTCTTCTTTTTGTTGTTGGTTTGGGGTTTTTTTTTGTTGTTTTTGGTTTTTGGTTTTTGGTTTTTTTTGCGGAGCAGTGAGGTTTAAATGTCTTACCCAGGGTCACACAGCTAGTCAAGTGTCTGAGGCCGGATTTGAACTCAGGTCCTCCTGAATCCAGGGCAGGTGCTTCATCCACTGTACCATCTAACTGCCCCAAGAATGACATTTTCAAATCACAGAAATTCAGAATGAACTTAATTTAACATTTCCCCCCAAGGAAATACTATGTATTCTATTTGTCTTCCATGGCCTCACGATAAACTAAAATCAAGTTATTAAGATACATATCTCTGGCTATATTTCAGGGTATGCTAGAGAGCTTCACCTGAAATTATTTCCTTTTGCAGTGTTAAAAATTGGGACAATTTAGTGAAATGATTATGAAATATATTGCTTAGTTTAACTGAATAATATTGGTATTTAATTAAATATCAAGGGAATATATTCTCCAATTAAGAGAAAAGACTATCCAAATTAATATTATATATGTTGAAGAGAGAATACACCAAGTTCTAAACTAATTGGATTGTCAAAGTTATTTTTCTTCTGGAAAATCCAATATTGCAGAGATGGCTATTTTGATTCTGAAACTAAGGACTCTGATAATTTTCAATGAAATAAAAGTCAGTTCACCCATATTACTCCTATTTAACCAAATATCAAGTAAAATAAGTTTCACTTGATATTTATTGACTTTGATCCTAAAAATAAAACTAACAGTGAAAATTCAAAATTACCTAGAGATAAAGTTCCCAATATTGGAAATTTCAAATTCATCTTTGCCTCCTTCTCCTTTTATAATTCTTCTGCTCTCTGGTCTCTACCACATCTATCCATTCCTTTCTCTTTTTCTAGCATTACTTTTTATTTGGGTTCTCAGCTCACATTTGAATGACTGGAGTGATCTTCCAGCTAATCTCCCCATTCATATGATCTCCTCTTCTGCAATGCATATTCCATGTTGTTCTTGTTGTTCAGTCATTTTCAGTCCTGTCCAACTTTTCCTGAACCCATTTAGGGTTTTCTTGGCAAAGATACTGAAGTGGTTTTCCATTTCCTTCTCCAGCTCATTTTACATAAGAGGAAACTGAAGCAAATAAAGTTAAGTGACTTGCCCATGGCCATACAGGTACTAAGTGTCTAGATTCCTTACTCTAAGCCTAGCTCTCTACCCAACAATGTACTATGCTGATCATTCAGCTACTCACTCATTCAAAAACCATGAAAACATATTTCCATGACTCCTATGTTTTAGGTACTGTGCTTGGAACCATCTTATCCCAATCTAAAATATTCTATAGCTCCTCATTGTTTGCCAAATACAATCCAAACTATTCCATGTCCACCAAATATTACATTTGGATCTCAAGTTATTCCCCTACAGAGATTCTGTTCTCCTTACATTAGCCTAGGTGTCATTTCTCAGGCATACCTTTCATATTCTGCCAAGGTTCCTTCACTAGTCTTAATCCTTCTGCTTGAAATGACCTTCAGCTGCAATTATTAAAATGTTATGCAACCACAGAATTCAAATGCTTCTTCCTCAGGAAAGCCTTTCTTAATTATTCACCTAGAAATGATGTCTGCCTCCTCCAAACACCACATTTACTCCTCTGGGCATTACTCTTATTATAGTTTACACAGACTATTTTGTATTAAGGTTTCTAGATTTGTGCAACTCTATTTCTGAGTAGACTGTTAACACTTTGAGGACAAGGTCTATTTCACTAAGTCCCTTTGTAGTGTAGCACAGTGTCTTTATATGTGGTGTTCACTAAATAGTGTATTGACACTATTTTGGGAAGACATGAAAGATCTTTGAATTATTTCCCCAGAGTAGAATTCCTGGTGTGGGAATTCATTCCTCAAAAGTAATAACGCTTTTATGACTTAGTTAAAGTCATATGGAATTTTTCACACTCTAAGCCCAGTATTCTATCCCATGTAACTTTTTTTTTTTGTGGGACAATGGGGGTTAAGTGACTTGCTCAGGGTCTGTAACTTTTTTTTTTTGTGGGACAATGGGGGTTAAGTGACTTGCTCAGGGTCACAAAGCTAGTAAATGTCAAATGTCTGAGGTCAGATTTGAACTCAGGGCCTCCTGAATCCAGGGCTGGTACTTTATCCTCTGAGACACCTAGTTGCCTCCATGCAACTTTTATATGCATATAATTATATATAATTATATACAAGGAAATGAATAGAAATTAAAAGGGGAATATTTATTTGTAATATATTAAAATAATTTAACATAAATACAGATACATATCTAAGTATAAATTCCTGTATTTCCACGTTTCTCAAAGAAGTCTTTCAAACTCCAAGGCCCATGTTTTTATAGAAACACATGTATATATGCATGTATGTTTGTATGTATAAATATATGCTACATAAATCTGCATCAAAAAGTAATTTTTTTCTTGTTACATGACCTCCCTCTCCCCAATATTTTCCCCCACCCCAATCCCTAAAACAGGAAGTAAATTCATGGATACTTTAACAAAATCAGAATCATGGTTAAAGGAGGCCTACTAAGAACAAGGATGCATTTTCTTCAATATTAAGTATCTGTGAAACCCAGAATTGTAAATAAAGGGGGAAAAACACTAGGGGATTTGAAACTGTAAAAGACATAAGGAGATGGTGAAATAATTAACTTTCAGAAGGAATGGGGAAACAAAAGAAGTGAATTTACAGAGAATTAGAGGCCTTCTTATTTTGTTTGTTTGTTTTTTTGGGTGGGGCAATGAGGGTTAAGTGACTTGCCCAAGGTCATACAGCTAGTAAGTGTCAAGTGTCTGAGTCAGCATTTGAAGTCAGGTCCTCCTGAATC
This sequence comes from Dromiciops gliroides, assembly GCF_019393635.1. Lineage (NCBI taxonomy): Eukaryota > Metazoa > Chordata > Mammalia > Microbiotheria > Microbiotheriidae > Dromiciops > Dromiciops gliroides. The sequence goes on from NC_057863.1 coordinate 119,828,141, forward strand.
CAGGGCTGGTGCTTTTATCCATTGTGCCACCTAGCAGCCCCTGAAACTGATTTTCTTTTTTTTTTCTTTTTTTTTAATTCTGAATAGAATTTTATTTTCCAAAATATATGTAAAAACAAAATTTTAACATCAATTTTTAAAAAAACTTTATGTTCCAACTTCTCTTCCCCCCTCCATTCCCACCCCCCACCCCCAAGAACTCAATCAATTCAAAATAAGTTATACATGAGTAGTCATGGAAAAATTCCCATATTAGCGAGTTGTGAGAGAAAACAGTCAAACAAACCAAAACTTCAGATTAAGGAATTGTCAAAGAGGAAATGAAAAAACAAAATTTTAATGTGTTTCCATCTGGTTTCAGATACTATCAGTTCTTTCTCTGCAGATGGGCCGCAATCTTCATAAGTCCCTCAGAGTTACATTGGATCATTGCTTTGCTGAAAACAACCACATGCTTCCCAGAAGATCATCCCCCACTATTGCTGTTATTTTGTATACAGTACATTTCACTCTGCTTCAGCTCATGTAGGTCTCTCCAGGTTTTCCCGATAGCATCCTGTTCATCACAACTTCTATATAGTACCTTAAGCTTGACAGAGAATCTTCTTCACAAAAGCCCAGCAAAGTAGGTACCATACATTTTGCCATTATAATCAATCATCATAACTATTTCCCTCCATCCCACTCCCTTCCAATGACATTTACTCTATCTTCTTTTTACCTATTCCTCCTCAGAGGTGCCTTACTTCTGACTATCCTCTCCCTCGCTCTGCACTCCCTTTTTTTACCCTTCCTTCTTTCTCCTCTTCCCCTCCTGTTTTCTTGCCAGGTTAAATAGATTGCTCCTCCCAATTGGGTATAAAAGCTATTCCCTCCATGAGCCCACTCCAATGAGATCAGGGTCCCTGAGCTAAATCTGTGTTCTAAATTTTTCTTCCTCCCTCCCTCCTCAATCCTCCCTATGAGAGCAAGCAATTCAATATGTCATATTGGTGCAGTAATGCAGAACATCTTCATCTTCCTTGAAAGTGTTTTGCTTTTTACTGCTCTCTCCCCCAATCTGCCCTTTCCTCCTTCCCTTCTGCCCCCCCACACACACATTTTCTCCCTCCCCGCCCCCAGGGCAAAAGTATATTACTATACCTACTTGAGTTTGTTAGTTTTTCTTTGAGCTAATTCTGATGATATTAAGGTTCACTCACTCCCCAACTCCTTCCCCCTCTTCTACTGTCCTCCATAAGCTTTCTTCTTGTTTCCTTCATGTGAAATACCTCTCCCCAGACCCTCTCTCCCCTTCTCCCTCCCCCAGTTTATTCCTCCTACACCTCAACCCTATTTTAATGATGTCATCATGGATTAGCTAGGTGGCACAGTGGACAAAGCACCAGCCCTGGACCCAGGAGGCCCCCCAAGCCCAAATCCAGCCCCAGACATAAGACACACCTCCCTGTCTGCCCTACAAAGAACAAAACATAAATGCTTTACAGATATCATCCCTTCATATTCAGTTCAGCCCTGTCTTCTGTGAATTTCTTGTGAAGAAGTTTTGTTTTGTTTTGTTTTGTTTTGTTTTTTGGTGAGTCAACCAGGGCCAAGCAACTTGCCCAGGGTCACACAGCCATCAATTGTCAAGTGTCCGAGGTCACACCTGAACCCAGGTTCTCCTGAGTCCAGGGCCGGTGCTCCATCTACTGCACCACCCAGCTGCCCCTGAATTTCTTACTGAGATAGTTCTTATGATTTCAAAGTATTATCTTCCCATGTAGAAATGTAAACAGTTTGATCTTTTAATATCCCTCATGAAGTCTTTTTCCTGTTTACCTTTTTATGCTTCTCCAGGATCTTGTATTTGAAAGTCAAATTTTCTATTCAGTTCAAGTCTTTTCATCACAAATGCTTGAAAGACCTCTTTCTCATTGAAATCCCATTTTTGCCTCTGAAAAATTATACTCAGTTTTTCTGGGTACGTGATTTTTGGCTGAAGTCCCAGTTCCTTTGCCCTCTGGAATACCATATTCCATGCCCTCCAGTCCTTTAATGTAGAAGCTGCTAGATCTTGCTTTATCCTTATTGGAGCTCCACAGTATTTGAATTCCTTTTTTCTAGCTGCTTACAGTATTTTCTCCTTGACCTGGGAGTTCTGGAATTTGGCTATAATATTCCTGGAGGTTTTCCTTTTGGGATCTCTTTCAGGAGGTGATTGGTGGATTCTTTCAATTTCTTTTTTAGCTTCTGCTTCTAGAATATCAGGGCAATTTTCCCTCACAGTCTCTTGGAGGATGGTGTCTAAGCTTTTGTTTTGGTCATGGTTTTCAGGTAGTCCAATGATTTTCAAATTCTCTCTCCTAGATTTATTTTCTAGGTCAGCTGTTCAATGATATTTTCCTCTGTATTCATAATATCACTTCTTCGACTTTTGTCTTTTGTTTGTTTTTTTTTTTCCACTCACCCAAATAGGAGTCAAAAGACCTATACTCCACTACTAGGTGAACTTAAGAAAATCTAAAAACTCTGATGACCTTCAGTTTCTTCATTTTGATTTGAGGGTCAATCTGCCTAAGGTATCTACTACCTGGTGCTATGGAGGCTGAATTTCAAAAGGCTGACCCATGAGGAGTTTGCAAAATGGGAAAAGTGGGTTGTCTATGTTCTTCACTAACCAATGCTCTCAACGAAGAAAGGTTCATTTGATCTCTAGGGGCATAAAATCCAAGACTTTTAAAAGGTTGCTCTTAGACTAAGGTAAAAAACAAAACAAAACAAAGAAAACTTAATACAACAGAGATTTCTGAATCTTCAGACTCAGAAGAAGTTAATTTATTTATTAACATTCATATTATAGATCTTAGGTCAAAGATGAAAGAGTCCCTTAGAACAGGGCTTCTTAAACCTTTTTCACTCATGATCCTGAGAAATTTTTATGCAATCCTAGGTATAGAGGTAAATAAAATAGGTATACATTACCTTTTACTGTTGCCAAATTTTTATGACACCCCCATATTCAGTTATGCGACCCCATATGGGGTCACAACCCATAGTTTAAAAAACTAGTCCTTAGAGGACATCAAGTCCAATCCTTTATTTCATAGATGATGGAAATTTAGTTTAAGTCACACCATTAATAAATATCTGAGGTGGGATTTGAATCTAAGTCCTCCTGAGTCAATTCCAGTAGGTTATCAGCTACAACACTTTCTCACCTAAAAGGAATCAATACATTGTCTTTCCCCCCAAACCCACCCCATTTTTGATTTCCCTATTTTTGTTGAAGGTACTGCCATTCCAGTAACCTAAGATTAAAACCTTGATGTCATTCCTATCCCCTGTCACTCATGACACAAATCCAGGCAGTTACCAAATATTTTCACTTCTACAACATCTTTCACACATGTCCCTTTCTTTTTAAAATTTATTATTATTATTATTATTATTATTATTATTATTATTATTATTATTATTATTATTTTGAAGGACAATGAGGGTTAAGTGACTTGCCCAGGGTCACACAGCTAATAAGTGTCAAGTGTCTGAGGTCAGATTTGAACTCAGGTCCTCCTGAATCCAGGGCCAGTGCTTTATCCACTGTGCCACCTAGCTGCCCTCCCTTTCTTTATACTCACAGATCTACCATTCTTGTGCAAGCTGATATTACCTGTCATCTGGACTATGGCAAAAGTCTCCTAATTGGTTTTCTTGCATCATGTCTTCCTACTCCAATCCATCATTTACACAGATGCAGATAAACAAGTGTTGTTGTTTTTTTCTAAAGCACAAATCTGACTTCTTAACTTATTAAACTCAAATAGCTTCCCATAGACTGTAGAACAAAATATTATTTTATCTTTCTTTCATCATTTACTAGTTTTCATTTTTTGTGTAATTTTTAGAACATAGATGGTTTGTATATGTCATGAATACAATTTACAAATAAGGAAATATGGAAATATGGGGAAGTACTCATTTTCATATTGTGTTCACTTAGTAAATATTTATTTACTAAAAATGAATATTTCTGATCATTTAACCCCCTTTTTTGAAAAAGAGAAACATCACATTTGATAATGCAACTTCAGAAGAACTGATGACATTAGTTTACCATATTTTAGAGTCAATACAAACATTTCAATGGCTCATGAAGTCATAGACATGTATATTTCCTCTATTTTGTCAGCATATGTTTATTTAATGTATACCATTTGTTCAAACCAAACATTCAAGAATTCTACTTGCTTTGACAAAAATATTACATCTGTACAATTTATAGAGATCATGTATAATTTGGTACTGGAGAAGCCTTACTGGCCTGGGTCTGCTTAGTCCTGAAATTCCCATGTCTGTTTCTAGATGAACTTGAGTATTTGATACTGTCTGAGAACAGAACTGGTAAGTATTTAGACCATATAGACTTGGTCTCATGTTCCAGTCCTTTTGTGGGCCAGATTCTCCTTCAAAATTATGATAGAAATTCTGTGCCTTGCCTATCTTATAACTTAAAGATTAACAGGAGTGGGACAGTGAAAAGCATTTTTTTTAATTACCTCTCCCCATCTTTAGCACTTTACTTCACATGCCATACACCTTGTTGTTTAAACTCCCTTGTTTGGGCTTCCAGTTCTATGATTAGCTTTTTTATTTTTTACTTAGATGTTTATTAGTCCATTTAGCCCCTGCTTAGATATATGTATATAGAGATTGCTCTACAGATGTTGGAAATCTACTGTCATTGGGAATACCGGTGAGAATGTACCTATTCATTATCAACAAATATTTGTTGAATTCTCTGGAGTTCCTGGTACTGTGCAATGGACTACAAGGATTTACAAGGTTTTTAATTAGACATGTTTCCTCATAGGAAGACAGGATGAAGAAAGAGATTCACATAAATATGTACAATTTAATTTAATCCAACACACAGTTCAATTCAAGGCAGGACCTATTTCACCTGAGATATTGTGCAAGCATTATTATTCATAAATGACATATATCTTTTAAAGGGAATAAAGTGGATTAGTAGAATTATTTTTTGTGGTAAGGGGTTCTACATTTAAAAAGAGAATTTTTTATTACTTTAATACAGTCCTAAGTGAGAAAGTGGAGAAGATACTCTTTGGTATGGTAATGGTTTGATTAAAACCTTAGAAGTAAGAAATAGAAAGTAAGGTTTTTTGAAAGAGATTGGTGTTTCAAGACATGTTTAACTAATGAATGAAGGGTTTGTGTAAGAGTCTAAAGGGAGTTTAAAGCTTTAAAAACTGACTTAGGGTCTTAAAATATATGGATAAATGTTTGTATCAAACTCAGATCAAAATGTGGTTTGGATGATATTATGTAGGAAGAGGGTAAATGGAATGGTTAAATAAAGCCCAAAAGATGACTGTCAGGTTGAACCCAAGGCATAGAACATTTGAAAAGCTTGACTCTAAGTCCAGATGTGGGTCATTCCTCAAGAAATCATTTCTGGGAGTCCTTTAAACCTTTCCTTATATAAATGCTGCACTGTATCATTTAACTTTACAAAAATGTCCCGTGTATAATGCAACTGAAAAGGCAAACTTATTCTTCAGAAACCATTGTTACCCTCTTTCCCCCTTTCTAGTAAAAGTCTAGGTATATTTTTAGTTGAAATGTATCTATAAATGTTTTACTTTTACTTAGGATTCCCTAAAAGGTTTTTGCAAGGCTAAGTGAACTTAGGATATATAACAAGGAATTGATGCACAAGTAAGTCCACAGTCAATTAAAAGGCTGAAAATCCTAACGTAAATATCAAGAACTGTGAAACAGAGATGCCACCTCATTTAACCATGAAGAAGCACAAAGTAGGGGTCAAGAAGCAGCAAGAAGAAATAACATATCAGAAGTAAGAATACAAGGAAAGTCATAGACAATTAGATAGTGAGCTTCAATGCATGAATGTGGCCTCATAATCAATGTGTCCAATAGATGTACTCTCTGAGGAACTGAACTGATGGGTTAAAGACAACCATGCCTCACCATTATGTCCTTGTGGATATCGATGAATAAAAGCAGAACTGAAAATATTTGTGCGGGTACTGTTATTTCAAAGGTGAGTAGAGCACAATTTCTTCCTAATAAACAAGCCTTAAAGGTGGAAGGGACGATCAACTCCATTCACCACAGTATAACTCAAAATGGTATTTACTCATCAGTGGAGGGTTTTGAAGTATACTCTTGCCTCCCTCAATAGGTGACACCATCCAGGTGCTTTATTATTTTGAAAAATACTTAAACTCCATTTCTTTTTGTGCCTGAACCAAATGTTTGCCCACCCAATCAGCAGCCATATCACATTCTCCTGCCAAGTGGTCCATACCATATTCCAGACGTAAAGATTGTTATTACATTTGACTATGGAAACTAAGTCATGCAATGAGATTCATCTAAATATTTTTTCTAAGAATGTTCACTTGTCCCCATAGCAAATTAAAGAAATAATGTTTATGCTTTTAGCTCATCCTCCTTCAATATTCCCTACAACCTCTTTGTGCCAATTGCATCAGAGTTCATTCTAGTTGTTCCTAGTTGTGGCAGATGAAGGAAGCACACCCTGTATTTACTAAGTTAACATGCAAAGGGCTTTATTCTTTTCCCATTGTTTGCTTGTAACCTTTATTCACCCTAATGGGAGTTATGCATGTGCAGTCAGAGGAAAATAAGGCCTTTTATACCAATTGCCAGCTAGATTTTATGTTCATTTTATGGCACTCTCCATAATGTACAAAAGATGGAACAAGAAAGAGAAAGGAGAAAAGGGGAAGGAGGAAGAGGAGAACAAGAAGAAAAAGAAGAAAGAAAGAAAGAAATTAAGAAAGGAAGGAAAGGAAAGGAAAAGGAAAGAAAAGAAAGGAAAAGAAAAGAAAAGAAAAGAAAAGAAAAGAAAAGAAAAGAAAAGAAAAGAAATCTCTCGATTTAATAAAATAAAGATAGTGCAAATTTAAAAAAAAAGTTTGCTTAAGTTCTTATCACAAAAGAAAATAGTATATTAATTTCAGCTTGCATACCTATATAAATTTACAACTGATAGTGGATTCTTTGTAATACAGATTAAAATTCCCACTGCCACGAAAGTGAAAAGCATTTTGCTTCTGAGTCAGGTAGATGATTTTCAGTGAATGTGCAAAACAAGGATCATCTGTTCTCACAAGTCTATTTCAGTTTAAATAGCTAGGATTTTGCGTACTTATTAATGTTTCAGAAAAAAAATCATTTGAATTTTTTAAGCAATTGCTTCCTTATTACATGTTTTACTCCCTTTTGAGATATATATATATAAAATCACATATGATATAATACAATTTTATATCTAGAAAAATCATTTTTCAAAAATATTACAAAAGTCAAGATTTTCAGACTGTAAAAACAAGACATGTAGTTTATTTTTTTGAAAATTTTTTCAATCTCCTTGAAAAGCCCATAGGTGAATTTCCCATAAACCTCCAAGTACAAAACAAGAAAAAATAAACAAACAAAAAATCTACAAAATGAATGAAGTAGATAACCAGAAGTTTTAGTTAAAGCTAGAAACAAGCTAAGTCATTTTTGTTATTTCTGGGCCTGTTAAGCATTATTCATTTAAATTCTCATACATTTCTCTTCAATCTCTGTAATTATATGATGGGCGCTGGAAGTTCCAGGTTTTTGTTCTCCCTATTTCTTAGCAATAAGATTCAAATGATCACTAGAAATCCTATCTTGTAACACAGTGTGAGACAATCATACAAAAGAAGTTCATTTTGACTCTCAGAAATAAAAAAACAAAAATAAAGCCATCTAATGTTTTAGTGTAATGGAAGTGATTAAGGCCACTGCTTCTTCTTCTACCACCCATCATCTCTGTGTGCTATTCTAGAACACATTTCCTTGAGGTCTACATATGCCACCTCTGGTTGGTGTATTCCTTCTAAAGGATATTCAAAACAAAAGCTTCTTGTTTATCCTGTACATACTCATGCCGCCATAACGGTGTTGTATCGTCAAAGATACTGGGGTCCTGAGCAACAAAAGCTCTGCACTCAACATAAATTATAGGAGAGAGAACTTCAAATTACAATTCTTTTTTTCCTCTCTTCTAAACATAGGACATCAGAAAGTTTTCTAATTGACTTCCCGTGACTGAGGAGGAGGTTCTCTCTCCTTCTCTTCCTTCTTCCTACCCCCAGAAGAAATGGCTATTGCACACACATAGCAGCAGTCAGCACATATACTGGCCTAGACAAATCTGGGAGTGGAACTCAAGTCTGATTACTTCTTATGCTTTGTATTTCTTTTTCTGAGTTCAAGTGACCAAACAGTGATCCTGAGGAGGTCATTTCTAACTTTGGTAGCAATATTGTGAGTTTGAGGATGCAGCAACTCCTAGTTTCCTGGGATAATGCGAACTAAGCTCTAGAGTATTCTACCACCATCTGAGAACTACAAATACTCAGAGAAGATGGCCACTGAGAGGAGCATGAGTCCAAGTCATGCTCTATTTGACAGAATGTTTGGACTTTGAGGCAGGTGTTTGAACAGCTTCCATTATATGTTTAATGGACCTACTGATCATTTTCATAGAGTTCCTATAAAGATACTTTAGGTAAACATAGACTCTTTTTCTTATTCTTTTCCCCCTTTTTTATAATTCTCCAAATATGTACTGGATCACTCCCTTCCTCTGAACTTCTTTTGGTTGGTTACTTTGTCTCTTATGCATCTATGTGGAGCAGTAGTTAGAGTACCAGGCCAAATTCAGTAAGACCTGAGTTCAAATTTGACCTCAGATACTTATTCAATGTATGAATCTCATCAAGTCTGCCTCAGTTTCTTCATCTCTACAATGGGGATGATAAGTGTCACTCTCTCAAAGTTGTTATGAGAATGAAATGAGATAATATGTGCAAAGTGTTTACAAACATTAAACTGCTATATGAAATTACCTATTGATATTATTATATACTTAATTTTATGCATATTGAATGTCTATGGTTTTTCCCTACTTACTATTCCCGGTCCATTTCCTTTCTATTGCCATGCTTTTGCACAATCTCTTTCCCATTTCTGTAATGTACTCTCTTTTAACTTCCATAGCCTCTAGTCACTAGCTTTCTTCATAGCTTAGATTATGTAGCCTATACAAATCTCTTCTTATTTCTCAGGTAGTAGAGCCTTCCCTCTAAAATTACTTTAATTTACTTAATATATATATATATATTTTTTTCATTATATGTATACATGCTGTTTGCCCTCAAGAGACTATAAGTTCCTTGAAGGCACATAATGTTTATTTTTGTATGTGTGTCTCCAGCACCTAGAATGTATTTGGCACACATAGTAGATAAATACTTTTAAATAATAATAATAATTTATGTGGTGCTTTAAGATTTGTGAAGAGCTTTACAAATAATGAATGAGTATAAATAAATAGATGAATAAGCTGGAAGTTTCCTTCCTGGTTTCTGTTTTGTTGGGTTTTTTTTGGGCCGGGCAACAGAGGTTAAGTGACTTGCCCAGTGTCACACAGCTAGTAAGTGTCAAGTGTCCGAGGCCAGATTTGAACTCAGGTTCTGCTGAATCCAGGGCCAGTGCTTTTATCCACTGTGCCACCTAGCTGCCCCCAAAACTGATTTTCAATGATATTTTCCTCTGTACTCATAGCTGAATGGTTCCTATATTTTTAAGGAAAGCTATGCATGCATGTATAGGTATGTATATATACATATATGTATATGTACATATACACGTTGATATTCTTCTAAACAAAATGAAAAAAAAAAAAGAGAGAACATAGAATGCAAATTGGATACCTGGATACCATTTAGTACCTTCTCATAGTCAAAATGAGGAAGGGTACCATTCAAAATTCAAGAAAAGAAACATTGATATCTGACCTTTTTGAGAAATGTATTCCTCAACCCTTCACACACTGTTATAACTTTAAGGTCAACAATTTGGGTAAGTGCAAGTATGTATTCATTGTGTGCTGGTAGGCATGCTTCTATGTGTTCTGGTGAGTAACAGCTTGGGGAGATGCCCACTGGCTAAAGCTACAGTTTTAGGCCTATCTATTAATATTTTAAATGATTTGTGCCATAAATTGATGGCTTTTGTTGTTATGCATTATACTTTAATTTCTAAGAACCCTACAGAATGAAATATGACATGCTGAATTCTGAAGCTGGGTGAAATGGAAGGAGGTGGAATACTTTGGTCCTAGTTCTAGGCCTAGCTCTAAAACTTGCCGGTGAATAAGGGGCATTGGAAAGAATTATTAGAGGCTATTGAGAGACAGTGGGACACTGTTATTCTGATTTGCCTTTTGAAGATGTTTGTTTGTCCTTTAAGCAAACTTCAGTCTCATGGTTATGATGCTAACTTACATTTACATAATGCCTTCAATTTCATAAAGATTTTTTCATCCCCAAATCCCTGTAAGGTTGCAGAAGGGTCAACAGAAATTTGATTCCTTCAATACAAGCATAATGTCAAATCTCTGTAGTTTTATACCCTTTTCACTGAATATAGCTGAGGAAGTCTCACAGCCATGGTTACTGGGTACATTATAAATTCATTTTATTCAACCTCAACTAGGCCCTCACTGAAGCAATACAATCCATTTATTCCTCCCTAATGATACCCTAACTCACTCCTCATAGAAACTATTCTAAATCATGTCTTCCCTCCTTAACCCTCCCAATATTCCCTTTCCCTCTCTAAGCTTAATGGCCTTGACTGTTTGCTGAAAAAGAATTGAGACCATTTGATGTGAGCACCCTCTTTTTTCATTTTCTCCATCTTAAAAACCCCTTATAATTATATCTGACAGTTTCTTCCTTCCCCCAATCTCTTTGGGGGGGTAGGGGGGAATAAAACAAAACAAGAAAACAGGTTGCCCCTATCTTTGCCAAAACCAAACTCTCCAAACATATATTTTATCCAGTCATATCCTAGCTTCTACAGTAGAATATATCCTCAATTAGCAACTGCTCTTCAATCTTCAATCTCTTCCTATCTATTGGTTCCTTCATTTTCATGTTCAAACATGCCTGTTTCTCTCCCCTAAAAGAAAAAAAGACACCAGTGACTCTTTCCATCCTCTCAATGTATCATCCAATTTCTCTTCTCTAATTCTTTTTTTTTTTTTTTTGGTGAGGCAGTTGGTGTTAAGTGACTTGCCCAGGGTCACACAGCTGGCAAGTGTCAAGTTTCCAAGGACGGATTTGAACTCAGGTCCTCCTGACTCCAGGGCCTGTGCCACCTAGCTGCCCCTCTCTTCTCTAATTCTTTTTTGTTTTTTTTGTTTTTGTTTTGCAGGGCAATGGGGGTTAAGTAACTTGCCCAGGGTCACACAGCTAGTAAGTGTCAAGTGTCTGAGGCCGGATTTGAACTCAGGTACTCCTGAATCCAGGGCCGGTGCTTTATCTACTGCGCCACCTAGCTGCCCCCCTCTTCTCTAATTCTAAGCCAAACTTTTTGAAAAAGCTTTTTACACTTACTTTTTTCCATTTCTTCCCTATACTCTAATTCCCTCTTTCCTCAACCATTTACAAATTGGTTTGCAATCTCATCACTTAAACCAACCTCTCCAAAGTTATCAATAACTTTTGCTTTCCAAATCTGATGATCTTTTCTCATTACTAATTCTTCTAGATATATCTGCTGTATTGGATAGTTTTACCTACTTTCCTCCCAGGTATTCTTCCCCATGAGTTTTTGTGGCATCACCCTATAATAGTTTGCCTTCTACCTGTCTGAACTCCTCTTTTTCAATCTCCTTTGCTGGCCCATCTTTTATAGCATGCTTCTAACTATGGGTAATGTCCAGAGTTCTGTCCAAAGACCTCCTCTCACCTCTTTCTACATTCTATTTCTTGGTAACTTCATCAGATCCTATGGGTCTATTATCTCTAAGCAAATGTCTCATAATTCTATATATCCATCTTCAATTTCTCCCTTAAGTTTTATCACTTGCATATTAGACAATTTGAACTTATAGTCCCAGAAAAAAAAGATTTACATTCAAAATGACAAAAAATGAACTTAATATATTTTCCCCTAAGCCCTTCCTTCTTTCAAACCTCCATATTTCCATTGAAGGCTCCACTCTTCTTCTCGTCTCCCACATTTATAAATTGAGGATTATTTTGGACTCCTCACTCTCCCCCACTTCATATAGCTAATGAATTGCCAAATATTGCTGCTTCTACTTTTTCAGCTTTTTTCACAGATGAACTCTTCCCTCTATTGGAACAATGACCACCTTAGTTCAGGCCCTCATTACTTTTCACTTAGATTATCAGGAAATACTCCAAATTGGCCTCCCCAACTGAAGTCTCACCCATAAAATAATTTTCCACAAATGCATATTTGAATCTGTGAATCCCTTACATTCTAGTGGCTTACTTTTGGCTCTAGGACACACACACACACACACACACACACACACACAAATAGAGAGAAGGGTAGTTTTAGCTGAATTGCAGAGTTTAAGAAGAGAATAATGTCCAATGAGACATTATCATTGATTGCATAAAACCTTTCCTGATCCACCAAGTGCTAGTTCCCTTCTCATAGAACCTTCTATTTAATTACTTAATCGGTAAACATTTTTTAAAATGCCTTTCGATATTCTAGACACTTTTCTAAGCACCAATTCTAACCCTCAAGGAGTTCACACTTTAACGAGGGAGACAACAAGCAAACAAATATGTATGAAAAAACTGTTAAAAAGGAAAAAAAATAAAAGAAGGAAGGCACTAGTATTAAGAGGCATTAAAAAAAGCTTATTGCAGACTGAATTTTGGTTGGAAATTGAAGGAAGCCCAGGGAAGCCAAAGATAAGGAAGGACAACATTCCAGACATTGGGAATAGCCAGAGGAAATGCCTAGAGACAAGAGATGGAGTGTCTTGTTAGAAGAATAGTAACGACGACAGTATAACTAGATGGAAGAATTTGTGGTAGGGATAAGGTATAAGAACAGTGGAGGGCCAGCTAGGTGGCACAGTGGATAAAACACCAGCCCCTGGAAGCAAGAGGACCTGAGTTCAAATGCAGCCTAAGGCATTTGACACTTACTAGCTGTGTGACCCCAATTGCCTCACCAAAAAACAAACAAAAAAAAAGAATTGTGTAGCTGAAGGTGCTATCCTTCCTTACACTGAAGGAAATGAATTAATATTGTTTCCTATAGAATAACTACATGCATGTACACATTTATGCATAATTGTATTATTAAATAAGTTATTTATTATCCTTTAGTATCTTTGGATATGTGAAATGTGTTTCTCCTCTACTTTGGAATCCAAGTTAGCATATCACATGCAAAATCCCCAAGGTGGGGAAAACATACCTCTAAAAAGCCCTTTTATTCCTCATATGGTAGAATATCCCAAGGCCATTTTCCTGACACTTGCCAGATAATTAGCATGCATGCTGAAATCTTTCATTTTTCTTTGATTTTTTTCCTCACACCTAAAACTAGCTGAGAGTTTCTCATTCCTTTTTAAAAAAAATAACCTCATAGGAGGTAGCTAGGTGGCTCAGTGGATAAAGCACCAGCCCTGGAGTCAGGAGGACCTGAGTTCAAATTTGACCTCAGATACCTGAAACTTACTAGCTGTGTGACCCTGGGCAATTCCCTTAACCCTCATAGCCCCCCCCCCCCCCCCGAAAAAAAATTAAAAACTAACCTCATAGATACAGTATGCATTTGAGCCCAAACAGTCATATCAGACCTGGCATCATTGATAAAACCCTCCACATCCCCATTTTTAGTTAACTTTGGTAAATCAGGGAACATTCCACTCTCATATTCTCTTTCCTCTCAACCAATTATTGCTCACAAAGATCTCATAGCACAGATATAAAAGGAGATAACAATTGTTCCCTATTAATGATTGTCATAAGTTCCCTGTGAAAAGGAAAGATCTTTATGTGTTAAAGATCAGGTTATTCCTATCAAAAACAAAACAAAAAGAAACACACACACACACACACACACACACACAATGCTGTCTTTGGAACTGCCAAAGCATTGTCAATTAGAGCACTGCCATACCATCATGCCATTGGGCTTGCATATCTGGAGGTCTATAGTATTTCACTCCTCTATCCAGACAGCTAGGAAGAATATTATCTAATAAATATCATTTTGGATAAATAATTCTTCTTTTTTTTTTTTTGGCAGGGCAATGAGGGTTAAGGGACTTGCCCAGGATCACACAGCTAGTAAGTGTCAAGTCTCTGAGCCTGGATCTGAACTGAGGTCCTCCTGAATCCAGGGCCGGTGCCTCAACCACTGTGCCACCCAGCTGCCCCTGGATAAATAATTCTTATGCATAGGTTTCTATTCCTCTCCTTAGTGCAAAAATGGAATTATTATGCAAACGTTCATTTGTAGAATTCATTGGTCACCAAATGAAAGAAATTAAATGGATAGAGAAACCGATGGAGTCTCCTCATTTTCAAATCCTTTAAATTCAAGGAAACTTCAATCTTATTGATTCAGGGAGAATTCCTCATTTAGAGGATCATTTTCCAGTTGCGGAAACTGAGCCACAGATATTTTTTTTAATCATAAAACCAATAAAATGCATAGCTAAATATCAGATGCATTATACCTATTCCTGGTCTTATTTGAGAATCTTCTCCTCCCATCAGTATACAAATATTTTCATTTTTATTCCTTACTTTTCTTCTCAGTATCTTTCCCTGTAAACATAATCACCTTCTGGATCTATTACCAACTAACTTGAAATTTTATTAGCATGAAGGTAAAATTCCAAATCTATCATTCAAAGGGAGGCCTTGTGTCATATAATCCCTAAATTCACAGCTAAAATGCTAGGGTACTGATATTTGATTCATGGATTTTCTTAAGCACTTATATAGACATTCACATATGCTCATTCACACACACCCCTATATACATACTCACAACAATGATGATAAAAAAAGTATAAAATGTATTCAAATTTTCTTTGGTAATAAGATAAATAATTTTAAATCCTCTACAAATATGTGTGTTCAAGTTTTTAGCCTGTTTGTGTTTTTTTTAAATGCACATTGAAGTATAACACTCCCTCTTTTTTTTTTTTTTTTTGCCTCTACTCTCTTTATGAGATATGTACTGAAAGAGTAGTGGCTTGTTACACAAGGGAATAGGGGGTTTAATGAATCATACATACTTTATTTGAAAAATATCAATAACCATTCACTGGTCTATTCTTGCATAAACTGCATAAAAATCCCTATGTAAATGGAGCATAGCTTTTTTATGAATCATGCTCTATTTTTTAGTATAATGCTAAATCATTTTAAAACATGTGGCTTTACCTGCCAAGCCTAAGGTAAATTCCCATCAGTGATTAAAGACTAGTTCTATTCCCTATAATCCTTGTCAATTATGTGAATAGGCAGTAATGGAACACTTTATTTTCTCTGGTTATTAAAACACAAAATAGTAATGCAAATGCACTGTGCAATGTCTCTAGTACAGATTGGCAGTGTAATTTATCTAATCAAATTCAAGAGTCAAAGACAGAAACGCGGGAGCTAGTATCTAAATCGTCTGATAGAAGACAAAAATTTGAAGGGCTATGAAATATCCACAAAAGCTCAGAATGCTACTTTTGAAATATTCTGAAGCACTTTCTCACCACAACAGACACATGTAATTTCTACTGGGAAACAATTCACTGTCTTTTGTACAGATGAATTTATATATATATATATATATATATATATATATATCCTGTATGGTCCATTCACATTCATTGTGAATGAAGAGAATAAGGACTAATGACATGAATATTAGTAACACTATTATTTACTAAGTCTAAATCAAACCTGCATGAGTTTGATTTAAATTTAAAGTTTGAGAATAAGTGGAAGTTATATGGTAAAATTCTCTTTCTCTGTAAGATCCAGGATCTGTTGGATGTGGTTACAAGAAGCTGCTGAGCAGGGCTTTTGTATTTACTTTTAGAAAAAAGTGAAATGTTGCTGGCATTATCTCCATGCTACTCATGACCAGAGCTTTGACTGAAGATTTAATAAAATTAACACTACTTTCTTGACTTATTTTTTTCTTTTCTTCTTAATCTTCTCTTCAAGATTAAACTCATCAGCACTTGACAAAAACTGCAAATAACAGCCAGATGCAGGAGTTGGTTTTATCTTTTTATGCAAGTATGTGGTGCTAATTAGTGCAAATTGATTAAACTTTAATTGCCTGATCCATGGCTAATTAATATTTATAAGATGAATGAGCAGGAAAACCAGACATTTATTAAAACACTTTAATGATTTTTCATATGTTTTGACAAAGCAAAGCAAATAGATGTTATGAGTATGGATGTGCCAGACGAGAGTGCTTATCTGTTACCTCCTTCTACCTGTGAATGCCCTAAAAATGGACATTTTTTTAAACACACATTTTAGGGTCCATTCTGCTCCTTCTTTAAATTATTGTTCAAATATTCTTAGTAGTAAGTCCTCAAAGCACTTGTGACATCAGTTATTAAACTTCGAGATAGTCCTGTTTTAGCTGCACAGCAAATAACCAGATAGGAAAAAGTACTTGAAAAGTATATGTGCAAGTTAGTTTTCAAGAACAAAGTTGAAAAGAAACAACTTTTGAACTTAGAAAAAGAAAAATTCCTATCAACTTAAGAAGAGAAAATGTCTAGGTGTTCAGTTTCCTAAGGAGAAAGATTTTGGGTTTTTTTGCATTTAATTCTCCCTAAGTTTAAAAGCATAATTTGAGTCCCACACTTTGGTATGCATAACCAGTTTTAATCCAAGGGAGTAATTTATACATGATCTGATGGTAATGTATTATTATCAGTTTCTTCCTGATAAACATTTTGGCTTTTCCTAGAATCTCTCAGAAGCCTCTTATACATGGGGATCACTGCCTAAATTTTGTTAAATGATATGATTTGTCACAAGGTTTCAGCAAGATTAAATTTTCATTCTAATTCACATAATTTTTTTCAACAAAAAGTATTCTTCAAATATTGTTGACAACTGGGTGGCATAGTAAATAAAGTGCTGGATTGGGAGTCAGTTCAACTATTATCATAGATAATTATTGTTACCTTGTCAAATGTTTCAGTTTTCTCATCTGTAAAATGGGGATAATAATAGCACTTACCTCCCAGGGTTATTGTGAAGAAAAATGGAATAATATTTGTAAAGAGCTTTGCAAAAACTTAAAGTGCCATATAAATGCTATGTATTCCTCAAATAAAGATATTTTTGATTTGGTGTAAAAATTAATGAACTAAAAAGTTATTTTTCTATGCTATGTTCAATTTTCTAACAGTTCAACTCAGGTAATAGTTAAGCTTTTCATGCATTTCCTCCTCCACAGATTCTGTTCTTTTAAGCAGTTCTGAACTAGTTTTTTTATAGAATGACATTTAGTTCAATCTTAATAGATAATGCAACAGCTTTGAAAATGTGAGTTGGTAGATGAGTTGGTACAATGAATTCCTGAGCATTTAAATGGTAATTCTTATTTTTAAAAGACCTGGATTTATGATATCTCAAGGGTTTATCTTTAATATGAATTAAATTTGATTCTTAAAACAAACAAAAAAATCCCTTACAATGACAAACAAACAAAAGTTGGGAAAAAGATCAATCTATGAGACATACATTTTGTTCACCTGTTCTAGGGAAAGCAGGCTGGATTTGACACCCTAAGAAGAAACTTGTCCACCTTATATGGGTGGCAAGAAACACTTCCACCCTCTTCACAATTTTGAGACTTCTGGGGATGAGTGCTCATGATATCCTTTATCTTGCCAAGAAGAATATGGGCACAACATGATTGTTATCTAAAGTATATAGTCATGGGCCTTTCACCTATGATGCATAGATTTCCTATGTTCATCTTAATTAAAAAGTTAATTGATATATATTTTTCCATCATCTAAATTTCCCTGTTTACTTCCACCTCTATCAGAGAGTCATTCTTTATAACAATATAGTTTTTTAAGAAAAAAGTTGTCTTTTTTCTTGGCTCTGCTTATTATATTTTGCAACTGTTCATGCTAGTCTTTTCATGGTTTTTTTGGTAGTTATTATATTTGTCAATTTTTACAATATTGCTCCATTTTATTCATTCACCACAATTTGTTCAATCATTACCTAATCAACAGGCATCTACTTTGTTCCCAGTTCATTGCTACTACAAAAAGTAATGAATATAAATATGTGTGTGTATGTGTGGGTGTATACTTTTTCTTTATCAATGAGCTTCTTAATGTATATTTCTACAAGTAGAATCTTCCTTGGATCAAAGTGTATGAAAACTTTAGTCACTTTATTTGCATAATCTCAAATTGTTTTCCAAAAGTTGTTATACTAAGTCACAGCAACAATAGATTCTTGTAAACATATTTCCACAACCTCTCCAACATTAACTATTTCCATATTTTATCATCTTTGTCAAGTTACTTATTGTGAGGTTAAACCTTAGGTTTTGATATCACTTTCTCCTCTAATCAATGATTTGGAACATTTTTTTTTTTCAAATGGTTGTTAATAGTTTGCAATTCTTACTTTGAGAAGTGTTTTTTCTTATCCTTTAATCCTTTAACCATTTGATTTGGGGGAATGGCCTTTTACTTATAGTTCTCTACAAAAATATTCCTGTTAGTTGTGTGTGATTATTTGTATCTGCGAATATATATATATATATATATATATATATATATATATATATATATATATATATATGCACATGTCTTTGAAGAGAAATTTTATACCAAGTTTTTGTTTATTTGTTTGCTTTTGGTTGCCCATTTGACTATTTTCCTTTTTTTTCCTAGGTGCATAAGTTTAATTATGCAGAAATTTTTCATTTACATATGATAAAAAGTTATCTACTTTACTGTTTGTAAATGTCTCTCTCCCTTTTTTTATTAAGCATATATTTCTTTTTTTTTTTTTTTTTTTAGTGAGGCAATTGGGGTTAAGTGACTTGCCCAGGGTCACACAGCTAGTAAGTGTTAAGTGCCTGAGGCTGGATTTGAACTCAGGTACTCCTGACTCCAGGGCCAGTGCTCTATCCACTGCGCCACCTAGCTGCCCAAGCATATATTTCTCATTTACAGTTAAAGGTATTTCATCTGTTCTTTTGCTAACTTTTTATTGTATATTCTTTTATAATGGATTTGGAATTTATTGTGGAATATGGTACTCTCTTCTCTTCTTGGATATTTTTAATTTTCCTAGAAGTTTTTATCAAATAGAGAGTACTCACTTTAAATTTAATGTAGAACTATCTCCCAAGTAGTATTTCCTGTATTTTACAAATGAAAAATCTGAAACTCAAAGAAATTAAATGATTAGACTATTAATGAGAGCTGTTTCCAGGACTGGAACTCAGTTTATCTAACTTCAGCCTGAGCTTTTCTTACTACATCATACTGTATTCACTTTCCTAATTTAGACTTTTACTTTTCACTGAAAGACTAGATCCAGCATCAGACTGAAGAAACAGTTACTTACTATATAAATTAGTTACTTTGGCAAAATTTCCCACTAGGGATGTTAAGAAATTTTTAAGTATTAAATTAATGCATTGCATGTTTTTCAATTGATGATTGTAAACAATGAAGTCAAACAAAATTGCAAACCTTTTTTCAAGTCCTGGATAATGAATGCTCAATTCTATCATCAAAACAAACAGTGAGCAAAGCACCAGTTCAGGGACAGGTTCTGAGAAGGCTTCATTCAGTGATATTTAAGTAATCTTGGAGAATAAAAGGGTTTCCATAGTATGGGACATAGAAAAATGCTTCAATGTAAAAAAAAATAAACTAAGAGTTTTTGAACTATTACTTAATATTTTGACTTCCCTTTGGGGAGAGATATCTAGAATATTTAATGGAGGGTTTTTTAAGCACTCAGAAAAAGAAAGATCAATATAACTTCATCTAGAAGAAGCTATACCAGACTACCCTCCTCTACCTTCCTCTTGTTTTATTTCTACCTGAGAAAATGCTATTTACTTAGAACATATAAGTCCCACACTATGCAAACCCTCAACTTCTCTTTATTTATTCATTACTATAACAAATTTATCTAAAATTCTCTATAGTATAATTCTAAAGCATAACATTATTTCTGACCCCATATAGTATTTTCACTGTAAAACATTCTACCATCTCCTAAAAATGGTTGTTAATTTGCTGAGCAAATATGAAATTCAAGTGATATTTACAAATGGCATGCTTTTTATATATATTTAACTTTAATTTGTTTGTTTGTTTGTTTATTCTTTCAGGGGAATGAAGGTTAAGTTATTTGCCCAGGGTCACACAGCTCGTAAGTGTCAAGTGTCTGAGTACAAATTTGAACTCAGCTCCTTCTGAATCCAGGGCCAGTGCTTTATCCACTATGCCACCTAGCTGCCCCCCAGATTATAATTTCTTACAAGACACATCAGTTTCTATGGAAATCTTGAACATCTTATTACCATAACACAGAGTTTAGAACCTTGCCTCTTATTATTTTTGTTTGTTTTGTTTTGTTTTTTGGTGAGGCAATTGGGGTTAAGTGACTTGCCCAGGGTCACACAGCTAGTAAGTGTTAAGTGTCTGAGGCCGGATTTGAACTCAGGTCCTCCTGACTCCAGGGCTGGTGCTCTATCCACTGCGCCACCTAGCTGCCCCACGTCTTATTATTTTTTAAAGAAGCTTTTCTGTTTTTTTGTATATTTGTTTTTTAAGAATGTTGGGAGAGAGGAGCATGTGCTTATTTCAACTGCTAGATTGATAATCACAGAAATTCAAGAGACAAAGGACCAAAGTACAAAAATCAATGTATTTGGAGTTAAAAGTCTTGAGTTTGAATTCCAACTCTCCTAATTATTGCTTATGTGACATTGGACATTTCACTTACCTGTTTGGACTTCAGTTTCTTCATTTGTAGAACAATGGATTTGGTCAGTGATGTCAAAATGAAATAGAAACAGAAATTTGTGAGCTACATATTGATTTAGAAAATAACACATTTATATTATCTATATTGTATTGTACCTTTATTTATTGTCATTATACATTTCCTAAGTACATTTAAATTCCATTCCTGTCTCACTCAGGGGTTTTGTGGCAATGAGTTTGACACCTCTGGATCAGGTGATTTCTAAGATCCCTTCTAGCTCTATCTGGTTCTATGAACTAAAACGTCTCTCTTCCTATACTTGAGGACAAGGTATAGACATAGCAGCTACATAAAGAGAGAGTCATGTGGATTAATGACACAGAGGAAGCTCTCCAAGGCACTACTCCAAGGATGGATCCCAGGCCCTGTGCTATTTAACATTTCAATTACTTGAATGAAGGCATAGATAGTATGCTTATCAAATGTGCAGTTGACAGGAACATGAGAGCTATAGTTAATACATTAAATGACAGGATCTAAAAATATCTCAATAGGCTATAACATTGGGCTAAGCCTAATAAAACATGATTAAATAAGGATAATTTTAAATTCCTACACTTGGGTTCAAAAAATTAACTATTTCAGAATAAGATAGGAGAGGAATTATTAGACAACAGATCTTATGAAAAAAGATTTGGGGATTTTTAGGACCAATTTCAGTAGTTATCAAGATCACAACATGAAAGATACCTCCCCCACGCCAAATAATGTGAATTTAGGCAAAATTAATAAAGGCATGTGTAAAGAATTAAATGTTATTTGAGGTTTTTATGGCTCGGCCGTGCACTGGCCTGGGGCTCCGCAAACCACAGGGTGCTCCACCCACTGGTTATAGCCATTGCCATGGCTCTGGCACCTCACGTCATCACCACTCACAGACACCTACATGGGCCTGGCAAAATTATAATGATTGGAAGCCTAGTGAGGGCAGTCATGTGACTGTCAGAGCGGCCATTCCATTGGCTGGGGTTGTGTGGGGTATTTCTGGGATTGGGGGAGGAAAATTGGGCATTCTAGCTGGATGCTAGAACAGCAGGAGGTCTGCTAAGTATTCTCAGCTGATTCCTGGGCGGTGGTATCTTTACAGGTTGTATAATTTCCCTTTCCCCATTTTATTTCCTTTCCCTTGATCCTATTGATCCTGTTTGTGTGGGTTTTTTTAAGTTCATTCTTGTTAAAATAAATCCTGTTCTGTTTTGAGGGAGGCTGCCGGTCTCCTTCCTTGCCAAAATATTATGGCGAGCCACTTAGCTAACACTCCCCAATTCAAAATTGGTCCCCACACATGATATTCTATAGTAAGAAGTCATCAGTTACTTATTTGGGAGTCATTTTCATATCAGTTGTCTACAGTTAGACCATTAACTTATTAAAACAAACCTCAAAATCCAAACGAGATATAGGGCTTGGTCTTCTACAAAATCTCACTTCAAGCACTCATTTTGGAAAGAGGGTACTGCTGTGTTTCCTGAAGATGTCAGCTTAGTGAAATTTATTGTTTCATTCTACGAATTTGGAAAAAGAGTGAGTATAGTTCCAACAACAGACTATATCTATTTTCCAAAGAGACTAGCTTACTTAATGAGAGAGGCTTCTATCCAGTTTGCTGGTCATTTGGTGATTAATTTTTTTTTTTTTTAGCGAAGCAATGGGGGTTTTGTGTCACACAGATAGTAAGTGTCAAGTGTCTGAGGCCGAATTTGAACTCAGGTACTCCTGAATCCAGGGCCTGTGCTTTATCCACTGTGCCACCTAGCTGCCCTGGTGATTAATATTTTAGACATTAAAACCTAAAAAAGCAAAGAAAACATACAAAATTACTGTCAGCCATGCCAAGTCCACTTCTACCTCCTATGGGATGGCAAGTCATTGAAAAGGGGACATCAGGTGCTAAAATATATTTTCATTTTTGTTTCATTTTGTTTTCCTCCCATCTACTAGCATGAATTCAACTTGTGGCATTCAAAATGTGAGATTCTTGTGATGGCTTAAAGAAGCAAAGGAAGAAATCAGTGAAGTTATATTCTTTTGTGTCCAAAAATGACAGAAATGAAATGAACTCATTTTGTGGGAGATTTTATCTCCTCATTTCACAGTACTCATAAGTATTTTCAAAAATAACACCAGAAAAAAATAATATTCAATTATGAAGCAACATCTTTTGCCAAGGAGGAAGAGAGAAAAAATTTCTATAAGGAATTTGATAAGAAGTTCCCAATCAAATCAATATAATATTTATTACTAAATGGCTTCAGTGCAAAGGTGGACTTAGGGGAAGATACAAAAAAAGTTGGAAAGAGTGTTTCAGGAACAATAAATAAAAAAAACTAAAGACTTGCAGACTATACAAAATATTTGTCTCTATCTTCAATCCTTTTGTTATTTTTTTAATCTTAAAAGTATTTTATTATTTTCAAGTTACATGTAGAAATAGTTTTCATTTGTTTTTATAAGATTTTTAGTTCCAAATTTTTCTCCCTCCCTTCCTTTCCTCCCTCCTCCCCAAAACAGCAAGCAATCTGATATAGGCTACATATGTACAATCACATTAAACATATTTATGCATTAGTCATGCTGTGAAAGGAGAATCAAAACAAAAAGGAAAAAACACATAAAAGAAAAACAACAACAAAAAAATAGAAATAGCATGGTTCAATCTGCATCTATATGCCATAGTCCTTTTTTTTCTGGATTTGGAGAGCATTTTCCATCATGAGTCCTTTGGAACTATCTTGGACCACTGTATTTCTGAGAGGAGTCAAGTCTATCACAGTTGATCAACACACAATGTTGTTGATACTGTGTACAATGTTCTCCTGGTTCTGCTCATCTCACTCAGCATCTGCTCATGTAAGTCCTTCCAGGTTTCCACAAAGTTCTTTTCATTTGCATTTTGTCTAATCAATAGTGATTTAGAGCATTTTTTCATATGGCAAGAGATATCCTTTTTGTTTTTCAAGAAAAGATGACCAATGTAATGATAAACATTGATTCCAGAGGACTAAAGAAAAAAGCATGATTTCAACTTCTTATGGAAAAAAAAATTATGGACTTAAAATGGTGACTAAGTTACACACAGAGAAACACATTTATATGCAAAATAAACATACATACACATGTTTGTACTCCAAATGAGAATTTGGGAATTTTTTGGACTCTATATTTCTTATGAGGATTTTTTTAGTTCTTCAATTGGAGTGGGTAGAAAGGAAAATAGGAGGAAGAGATAATAAATCCATGTAAAAATAAAATACAGAAAAGGAAAGGAAGTAGTAAAAAACTACTGAATGTGATAGAACCCAAATACATGACATAAAATATACTTGATTATGATACATTTCCAATTGTAATCCAATTAAAAAATCAGTTGTTTTATACAGTCAGTTAATTGAACAAAAATCAAAATCAGTGTCCTAAAAGAAGAGAAAATAAATTATGAAAAGTTGTAGAATGCAATTGAAACACAACAAACCTAACTTATCTAAATGTAGAAAATGGATAAAAGAATAGACAGTGACACAGAATATCATCAGTTCCTAAAGAAATTAAACTGATTTAAATAATTTGCTGCAGTGAGAAGTGAGCATGGCATTCACAGTATTAGCCAGGAAACAAATGATCTTTCCAAACTTAGAAGTAAGATAGTCAAGTAAAATACCATTTCAGAATCTACATTTATTTACAAAATCATAATGGTCATAATAATGGTGGTCATAATAGATTTTGTCCAATATCATCTGGGAAAAACATCAGAAGAAAGATTCAGAAAAAACAAATCTATACAAAATTAGTGAGATTAATTAAACCAGATTATTATAAGAAAATGTATGAATCTAAATGGATAACAACAAATTTTTTAATGGATAAGGCATCTCAAAATTGCCAAAAGAAATTATTTTCTCCATCATTGAAATTATAACTATCACATTTGTATTTAAACATAAAAGTCCCTAATGTACTACATGAATAAAAAAATTTGACACTAAAAAGGGAAAGATGACAAGAGCAGTTAGATAGGCCACGTATATAGATGTGATCTGTAGAAATTGTGTAGTTTTTATGGTAGTTCAAGATTGATTTTCAAGATATTTGAAAGAGGAAGCAATTTCAAATGCTTGGGGGGAAGTCGTCATTATCAAAAAGAAGAGACTGAAAAAATATTGATTGAAAATCCATATATTTATTTTCATATCTCTTAAAAACCTTTATGAAAATAATCTGTACAATCATTGAGAACTTCTTTAATGAATGTATGAGCAAGGAGAAGTAAGCTTTTCAAAAATTATGTTCATCAGCAGAATATATATTTTCAGTCACACTATTACATTTCACTTCGAGGAATGAAAAGGAAAGCTTTCAACAACTATATCCTTCAGTGTATCATATCTTTACCATTGTTATTTATTATAAATTATGTAAAATTCACAATCACACTATGCTTATTGTTGATGGAGTTTTTTTGAAAAGCATTTTATTCCTTGAAGATCTCCTTCAATAGGCTAGGCATATGCCTAGCAGACAGACAGACAGATAGACAGATTTTTGTTTTTCCTTCATTCTTGAAAAGGACCAATGATATAATGAGAGTGATGTCTTGACTTGCAAAGGACTTGCATTTAAGTGAGGCAGAGCTGCAGAAAGTCATCAGTCTCACTCTGTATTCCAAGTCATTAGAGTCCAGTGGCAAGACTTAAGTCAAGAGGATTGATGATTGCCCAGGATGCAATGGAACACTGACCTTTTTAAGCTAAAGTCTTTGCTCATGTCTCAGTTTGTCTGAGGCAACACCCATTCAATGATTAAGGGCTAGGTAAGAATTGAGAAAAAAGATGGCCTGGTTTGCCATCACAAAAGAATCATTCTGGTAGGGAAAGATCCTCAGAGTTTCTAGCCAGAACAGAAAATAATTGCTATTTATACTCATTTTGAGCCATTGAAACCCAAACAATGATCAAGAGAGGCTTGGGCTTGGAGCTATTATTGTCTAATCAAAGAAAGCCAGAATGATTTGGGTTTAAAGGCAGTCAAGTAGCTCTATTTGAATCACAGTGGGCTTTTTAAAAGCCTGTTTTTTCAGAGTTTTCTTTCAAGAAATCATAAATGAAAACTATATGAAACAAAAGAATTAATTGTCCCAGTCTTTTGAAAAAAAAATGATAAAATCAATATGGGAAAAAAATCTAGTTAGTATTGTCATGTAGTCATATAGTAAGAATAAGAGATGGACAAGGCCAGTACAGGTGATGTATCAGTGTATGTTGAATTCCTAGAAGTCTCAGAGAAGAGGTCCCTTTTTGGAGGATATGGACAAAAGTAATATAGTATGAGAAGGCATAGCAGGGATAAAGGATTCTTTAGAAGGTATAAACATGAATTGTTTCAATGAGTACCCATATCAATCAAATCACAGATACATTTCTATATCAGCTAGAAGTATTTAGAATGGAAGTGTAGTGCGACACCAGACCACAACCCTTAATAAATCCTTAAACCTTAGACATTAAAAACAAAAAAATCCATAAGTGAAAAACAGCTCTGCCTCCCACCTCAAAAATGCAGGTATAGCCAGAGTGAAAAGACCTTGGTATGGTGTAAACATTAGTAAGCATAGACAAGGTCTACAAGGAACAAAGACAATATGTAAGTTTCATGGGACCCTCTTACTGCAGGATGAGTTCTGCAAATCTTACTGATAGCCCATTATCCAAACTCCCAGCGCCCCCTCCCCAGTTGTTTTGTAATCCCCTCCCAGTTGTTTTGTAATCTCCTCCCCTGTGGTTTTGTAATCTCCTTATTCTGAATGCAAGAGCTTTCTTTGTTTATAAACATATAAGAAAAAAAAAACAACAATCAGCTCTTTTCTTACTCAGGGTCATACATTCTCTCAGCCATATATTCTTGTCTCTTAATAAATCTTTTTATTTTACATGATTTGCTGTGTGCCTCCAGATCTTTGGGTGAGCTAGTCCTCCCAAACCAGGTGGACAGTCCCCTTCAACAATAAGCGAAGCGGTAGTCTCACTATATTCATTTCTGGTCAAAACATATTTTGCAGTATTGTGTTGAGCTCTGGGCTCGAAATTTTAAGTAGTACTTTGACACTTTGACACAATTTTACATATACAAAAGAGGTCAACCAGCATATGAAGGGAACTGTTGACCAAAGTATAGTTGAAGGAAATGGGCAAGTTTTCTCTGGAGAAGAAAAGACTTATGGCAGACTTGTTAGTTGTTTCCAAGTATTTGAAAGGATAATCATGTAGAAGAAGGATTAGGCTTCTTCTATTTGACCCCTGACCTTGGAACAATTGGTGGAAGTTTCAGAGATAGATTTTTACTTCCTGGAAGGATATACTAGCTAACGAAAAGAATTGTCCCACTATGGAGTGGGCTTCCTTAGATAGAAGTGAGCTTTTAAATTCAGAATGGATGGCCACTCATCAGAGACATTATAGAATATTTTTTGTTCAGGATCTGTTGGAATAGATGATTCCTGAAATCCTTTCCCACAATTCTGTGACAGTTTGACACTATTAGTTTAGTGTCAAACTATTATAAACTTCATTTTATGGGGGAAAATACAATACCATTTAAAGAAAATATAATTTGCCATTAACATAGACTTTAAGGATCTTGGGAAAATCAAGATCATAGACAGTTTTAGAGGGCACTTTATAGATGATCTAATTCAACTTCCTTAATATACAGAAAAGTAAACTGACACCTAGAGAAAGTGAAATAGCCTTTGACATTAAGGAGCCACACCTGCTATAACCCTACTTGATCCTTAAACTTGACCTTCTGGTCAAATCTAAATCTGTTGACTTTGAGAGTATACCAAATATATTGACATAATGATTATTTCTCAGAAGCAACTCAATGCTCTAGGCCCTGACACCTAAGAATTCTTGCTGTTTCAGCGTTAGTTCTGCCTGGTGACCAATGCTCAGTTGAAATGCTCAGCTCTCCTCACTTCCTGTACTCCAACTTTTAATCTAAATTCCATTTTCATCATGAACTTCTGTCAGTCCTAACCCAATGACTTTGTCTAAGGCAGACAAGCTTTCTTACACTATTTCTGTTAATTTATTCAACTCAGAACATTTTAATTTCACACAATGTACTTGAATTTCTTGACCAAAGAGATTTGAAAGAAATGAAGGTGAACATTTTCTGCCTGAATTTCTAATAACTCATACCACATCTGTAAAGAGATATATAACTATGAATTCTTTGATATTACTATTTATAATAATTTTCAAACAACTGTCAAATAAATTAAAAATTTTAGATGTTGAAATTATGCTATAGTTAAGTTCTGAAAAAAGGATAAGCAAGAATCCAGCTTTTAATAACTGAGGAGTTGTATTTTTTTGTTTTGTTTTGAAAAAAATTCAAATTTTAAATTAGTGGTGCTTCATTTTTGAGAATGCCTACAAATCTGAACTATTCATTTGCATGTATTCAATTCAATTCTATAAACATATTAAGAATCTACTATACGGCCAGCTCTGGGGAGATAATAACAATCACTCCTATTTAAATAATGCTTCAAGATGAAGACACAGTCCATACCTTCAAGGAGCATATTTTCTAACCAGAGTACTGAGACAAATATACAAATAATCAAAGTGTAAAATGGAACATGACAAATAAATGAGTGGTATAAACCAAGAGACTGATGAGGTTGAAAAAATAGTTAATGAGGGGAAGGCTTCTTGGAATAGAATAGAAGGCATTTGATCTTGATGTAGTAGTGGTAGTAGAGATGGATTTAATTGATCAAATGGATCATGAGGCATCCCAAAAGAATTACAAGACTTGGTGACCCAGTTTCCCAAGTTTTATTAAAATACTGTGGTGACCACAGAGAGATATCAAGGAGATGGGTGTCTTGAATAGGGAGAGGAAAACGGTTATATTTATAGTGAGAAAAAAGCAGGTTATCTCCTCATTATCTTTTTTTGTTTGTTTATTTTTTATTATTTTGGTGAGGCAATCAGGGTTAAGTGACGTGCCCAGGGTCACACAACTAGTAAGTGTTAAGTGTCTGAGGCCAGATTTGAACTCATGTCCTCCTGACTCCAGGGCTGGTGTTCTTTCCATTGTACCACCTAACCACCCCTCTCCTTATTATCTTAATCTCCTCCTTAGGGGAGTACATGGGAGATCTTATCCTAATTTGGACTTCCTGGAGTCCTAAGACAACCTCTGAGGTGGGTACCTTTTTCCTTGGAGGTGTGTTTTTGGGGTTTACACATCATAAAGTGAACCTAAGGACACATTTGGTCCTTTCTGTGCATGTTCCTGAAGACATGCTTAAACTTGTCAGACCCAGAGGGTATCTGTGTTTATGATATCTCTTTACTTAAGGTCTGGTTTCTGATGTGGGATGGAATTTGAGGTCAAATTGATTGTGAGTTGTCCCAAAAGAATTACAAGACTCAGTGACTCAGTTTCCTAAATTTTATTGCAATACTGTGGGTGACCACAGGGAGAGAACCAGAATATTGGAAAGGTATCTCTCAAATAGTGAAAGAAAAGACAGTTATATTTATAGTATAGATAAATTGATTATCAGTCTCATTATAATAATCTCCACCTCGAGGAGGTATAGGGGAGGGCCTATCCTAATTTAGAGTTCCTGGGGTCCTAAGCCAACCCCCAAGGCGGGTACCTTTTTCAGTGGAGCTGTGTTTTGGGGGTTTACATGTCATAAGGTGAATCTGGGGACAAATTTGGGTTTTTCTGCACATGTCTCTTTCTGATCCCCATGGCTAATTTCAAAATATAATCATTTTTCATTAGAATTTCTATAGTTGTTCTATAGTTCTATAGTTGTCTTTTTCCTTTATTGTTATTTTGACCTGACCCGTTTTTCCGTTATAGATGTTGATCACTATGGGTAGGAGAACTTAACATAAGTTATCCATTAACTGGGCTCTGACTCCCTTTTAGAACTAATATCTGTATTAGAGCTTGAGTCTTAGGTTTTTCTATTAACCCTTTTTTCACCTCCTACATCAGTTTCTAGGTGTCCTGTCATCTAGGAATATTAATGGCTATTAATGGTTAATAGTCCCTAGTTGCTGTCTCTGTTGATGGTGTTGGTTGATAGGGACTTGAACCCTTTTGTTTACAGTACTGTTGATAAGAACACAAACCTTAGTTTCTCTATTAACCCTAGTAGGTACTATTGATTCTAGGTTATCTGTTAACCCCTTTTAGCTACAATTGATAGGTTATCTATTTGCTCCCTTTAGAGCTCAGGTCTTAGAACTCAGATCTTAGCTTGTCTGTTAACCCTTTTTAGCCTCAATCTGAATCCTGAAAAGTGGATAGGATTTAATATGACAGATTGTAATGCCATTTCCAATATAATCAAGTAGCTTCTTTACATCATCCATAGTGTTATCAAGAAGAGCATTCACAGTTCTGATCTCTTACCTCTCATTTAGATTGTAACACTGACCTCAGACTTCCCAGCCCAAAATTATCCTCCCAGACTACCACTCCCTGATATGTCATCTTTCTCATTCAAAAGTAAACTCCTTGTGGGCAGAGAGAATCTTGCTTGCTTGCTTTTATTTGTATCCCCAGCATTACCAGAGTTTCTGGAATGTAATAATCCTGTTATTAATGTGCTGTGTTTTTTTTCTTCCAATTCATTCATTGTCTGGTATAGGGAAATCTTTCTTTGCAAAGTCTTACAATTGTATGTACTATATGTGTAATTCAATATCTCATTTTCCGCTAAGTCAATTTTCATCATCCCATTTTCTCCCTAAAAAATTTGTGCTTTGCATTTGATGTTTTGCTTTCTATTCCATTCTAGTCCCTAAAAAAACCCAGCTCAAAAGCAAAACAAAACAAAAACAAACAAACCAAGCAGCTTGGCCTAATGGAAATAATGTTGGACTTGGATTCAGAAAAACCTAGGGTCAGATCCTGTCACTAGCATTTGCTTGCTGTGTAACCATGGTCAAAGTAAGTCACTTAACCTCTCTTCAGTTCTCTCATGTAAAATGAAGATAAAAATAACATCATACCTACTTCACAACACTGTTGTGAGGAAATAAGGGAATGATATTTATAAATACTTTGAAAACTATAAGGGATTATATAAATGACAATTGTTTTGTGTTTTCCCTCAGAAAAGGATCAAATAATCTAAAATCTTATGACCGTTTCTAGAACAGGCAGAAAGAACATCCTGATTTTTCCTTAGCAGAAACTTTGGCCCTCTTAGCAAATCAACATCTCAGTATTCTGTGAAATATTTTGCTACATTTTATTTCCTTTTTTAACATAAAAAACAAACAAACAAAAACCCCTGGTTTTTGTCTTCCTAGAAAGGTCTAACAAATGAAGAAGCAATTTACTTAAAGGAAACTTAGAAAAAAACTAGTCCAACCCCAGGAATGTACTGGTAAATGTTTTTTTTTTAAATGCAATAAATTAAGACAGTTTGAAGCATTTGTTGCATTCCAAGGTGTAAGTTCTTGCATTGATAATTTAACAATCTTTTCCTGATAGTTAGTTTGAGCTGACTCCATCATACTCCTATCGACCCCCTTATTTTACAGGTGATGAAACTTCAGTTGGGTTGTGACTTTCCCAAGGTCACAGAAATAGTAGCTGTAATGGGCTAACGACAGAAATTGTCCTTGTTTTGGTCAGGCATCCAGGAAAATTGGACCCTGCCCTGTAAACTAAAAATCCTAGGGTAGAAAGCAGGTGTGGTAGAATGGAGAGCAGGATTTCTTCTTGTTGTTCAGTTGTTTCAGACAGGTCCAACCCTTTGTTTACCCCATTTGGAGGTTTGTAGGCAAAGATAGTGGAGTGATTCCCCTTTGCCTTTTCCAGGTCACTTTACAAATAAAGAAACTAAGGCAAACAAGGTTAAATGATTTGCCCAGGGTTGCATAGCTAGTGTCTGAGGCTGGATTTGAACTCAGGTCTTCTTGGCTCTAGGGCTAGTGCTCTATATACTGTGTCATCAAGCTGCCCAGGCTGGATTTAAGCTTAAAATAAACATCAAGAGTCCTAATATGCATATTCACTTAGAATAGAGTAGAATGATTCAGGTAGATTAAAGTGATAATAATGTTTAAGTATCTTAAATATCAGCCATTAATACTGACTTAACAAGAAGTAATATATATATGTGTATGTGTGTACATATATAATTATAGATGTATGTCTCTGTGTATATGTATATGCATGTATACATACATACATATATACATACATACATACATACAGTAACAATGACTTTCAGATCCTATCCTGGTAAAAGGGAAGGAATGGAGGAGCCAGTGGGAGTCACTCTGATAATGTATAATATTCATATATCTCAGAGTAATGGAAAAAAGAGGATTTGCAGAATATATATACATATGCTTATAAACATGCTGGTGTTTAGCATTTATAACAAATTTAAATAGTATTGTCCATTTCTAAAACCTTAATATTTGATTAAAAAAAGAACCACAACCTTATACAAATTAATAGTCAACCTTATAAATAAGTGTGTGATAAAAATTATTTGGGGTAAAGAGTAATATTCCCATTTTTAGCTAACTCATTTGGGAGATGCCACACCTGGCCCACCCTGAGGTTACGAAGGCAGCTTTTTGAAGGACCTCCCCTTTTGGGGGAGGGGAGATTGAATGCTCCCAGAAGGGAGGCAGGCTACTTCTGGTACTCGAGCTCCCGTCTTTCTTTCTGCTGGGGCCCTTGAGGTTGTGGTGTGTTTCCATTGCTCTGTCTCTGGCGACTGCTATCTCTGTGTGAGCAACCTTAGACTGGCGGGCTGTTCAATTGTTGGGTGAGTTACATACGGAAAACCCTAAATTCCATTGAACTAGCTAAATTGGAAAGGATCTGGGTTAAGCTTAGAATTAAGAATATCTATCTGTATTTCTATTTTCCTATTTCCTTATCTTTGATTTTTATTAGTTTCACCTTTGTTATTTAATTAATTCCCAAGTAATAAAATCTTATCCTTTTGTGAACCAAAGCTTAGAGCCTCCTTTCTTATTGGCCTGGGAGAAATATCTAAAAAAGGGCTGTTCAGAGGGGAGGGTTAAACCTTAAAGGTCCCTCATATTTCCGGGACCCCAATATTAAGGCATCACCCAAATAACGCTCAGTATATCAAATTTTGGCCCTCACAAGTGGCTTTTCATGTTCTAAAATTACCTAATAATTTTTTACACTTTCCTGACTTTGAACTTTGGTAGCAGTATGCTTCTCCATGAACTGACCTTTATATTCATATTCATTATATAGCACTCTAAGGTTTACAATGCATTTAATTCAGGACAACCCAAGTCATGGAATCTCTCTTGGTTTCTGTTTCTTCACATTATAATGAAGCGAGTGGATTGAATGACCTCTAAGGCCAATTTCAACTCTAAATCTATGGTCTTATGTGCTAGGTAGTGAAGAATTATTACCATTTTAAAGATGAGGAAACTGAGGACCAAAAAGCTTAGGTGACTTACTCAGGGGCACGACTAATACGGCAGAGCTAAGAATTCAATCCAATTCTTTTACCTCAGGCAAGAACTTGCTCTGCTACATGGTTCTTTCTTATGATGCTTCTCTGCCCTTAAAAGTGTCTTATACACAGTAAGTCCTTAACAAATGTTTCTTTAATTGAAGTTATTTAATTTTTTGTACTCATCACTCTGACCTCTTATAATAACTATTTATTTAGGTGAAGAAGTGAGATATGAGGGAGAGAGGAGTTGGGTTTGTGGAAAGAACTAAAACATGTGTGTTTTTTTTTGTTTGATTTTATTTTTTTGAGACTGGTTCTCCTTATATTGAGGTGATGCAGTGGATAAAGCACTGGGCTTGGAATCAGAAACACTCAACTTCAAATCCATCCACAATAAGTATCAAATCCAGATACTTATTAACTGAATGACCCTGGGCAAGTGACTTATCCCTGTTTGCCTCACTTCCTCATCTGTAAAATGAGCTGGAGAAAGAAATGGCCAACCACTTTAGTATCTTTGCAAGAAAACCCCAAATGGGGTCACAGAGAGTCAGACATGACTGAAAGGACTGAATAATAAGTATCTCATCCAGGTTGGAAGTGCAGCAGCTTTCACATAGGCCTTATCCTATTATTAATCTGCATGGAAACTTTGATCTTCTGTTTCCAAAATGGGTTAGTTTGCCTCTCCATGGGGATCATGGTAGTTCCCTGCTTCCTGGGGTTCACCATATTGGTGAAAAATTTAGTGTGGACACCTGATTGCCTTACTCCACTCTAGAAATCCACCAGTCTTAGCAACATCTATGCCACAGGTTATAGGTGTGTGCAATCACCAGGCCCATCTGGATTAAAGATTTTTAAATGACAGAGATTTTATACCTTAATGAATTTAGCTGCAGGAAAAAGGGGGAAAATTGGCAACAAAGGCTTAAGAGTTGCACCAGACTCATGAAGAAACTTCACCTCCCACTCCACTGCTGACAATCTGTTTACAAACCTGATTTTAAACATTATCTTAGATTGTTTGGCAGATAACAAACTTCAAATTTTATATTTTAAAGAAGAATAAAAACTCTCTGATATTAAGCCAGTTTTCATTTCAGGGATTTGAACAATGTATCTGTTACCTGATACATAGAGTTTTCTCCATAGAATTTTCCTTTTTTACTTCTAAACAAAGATTTACTTTTAAGTATATGTAGAGAAGTGTCATAAGAGTCTTCAAGTTCAGTCCGATGAAACATGCAAATCAAAGCATCTATTCTCTCCTGATCTTGCATCACAGCTCCACTTTCTTCTTCTCCTCTCCCATCACTCACTCAGACTTCAAATGTGGAAGTTTATTGAGGATCAAATAGATCCAGCTGTTGTTTTCAACTTTCACTATTTTTTAAGCTTTACTTTCCAAATCATTTCCTATTTTTCTGCTAAAAATATACTGCCAAATCATTATTTTTCTGGAGCGATTATAAAGCTTTCTCTTGCTAGATATCTGATCCAAATCCAGTATTTTTCTTGGCAGTTAGTGAACATAGTAATAATAAAAGGTTTTTTTTTCATTTAGTTTATATAAAAACAATTCACAATCGAGACTTATTTGCCTACTGAAGGTGGATTTTCATGAACATATTTCAAGGTGAAGTTGGTATATTAAGGGGAGTGCATACCCTCCAAGTCTATGTATAAGCTTATGCTTGTGTTTCCTTTGATGCATACATAATCAGCTCTGGGGCTTCTAATAGATGAGTGTGACTTCCCACAGCTTTGTTTTTTGTTTTTTTTAAATTGAATCTATACAGAATGTAACCTCTCCTAAAATCCTACTCATACTTCATCGGGGCAAGGAAGGGACTCCCTTCTCAAGCTATAACCCAGTAGGGTACAGCCTCAGGTTGGGTCTAACCAAGTTGGAAACAATTCAAGCAGAGGTGAACAGAAATAAAATGGACCATAAATCCATTTTGTCTTGACTGCCTTTTGTTTGAGAACTACCTTTTATCTGAGGACTACCATTTAGTCCACTGAAAGGAGGCTACCTAATGTTTTTATTTGTTTGTTTGTTTTGGCAAAAGTAACACAATATAAGATACTCTCAACCAACCCCTTGGTAGGTGGGATGTGCATAAATGTTTCACATTGCACATTTTTTCAAAATTTTTTGATATATTGATTAGTTATATTGATTTTTCCTTTGATCTTAAAATATTATTTGTTATATGGGATGACTCTCTGGGAAGGGGAGAAGATAGACTGGGGAAAACTATGGTAATGTAAAAAATTGTTATTTTTTAAAAAACCAAATCTCAAGTCTATCTACTAAAGCTTTCAACAATTTTGATATGAATTTACAGGAAAAAATGGCTATTCCAATGAAACTACTGAGCTTTTGAAGTATTGAATATAGCAGTATTGTCAATTTTTTATATTGCTGTGATTAATAAATCCTTCATTTGTTGATTGACACACATTACCTTTGTAATACCTTTAAACAGTTAGATGAAGAAGTTTCATACAAAAGCCTCTACTTTCAATATCCTAAACCTTAAATACAAAAATTGAAGATCTTTTTTTTTTTCAGTGCTAATGAATTAGGATTTAGATCATTATTA
Organism: Dromiciops gliroides; assembly: GCF_019393635.1. Lineage (NCBI taxonomy): Eukaryota > Metazoa > Chordata > Mammalia > Microbiotheria > Microbiotheriidae > Dromiciops > Dromiciops gliroides. The sequence goes on from NC_057863.1 coordinate 119,864,218, forward strand.
GGCAACTACCTTTACTTCTTTAGAAACTGAAGTTCAGAAATAACATAGGTTGTTTGAATCTTAGAGAAGACACTCTGTTAATGATGAACACTTAGAAAGTCATTAGCAACCATCTCAAGGAATTTGCAAGAAAAAGATGCTTGCTACAAAGACAGATGAAATTATTAATGGAGAGAGAAGGGACTTCTAAAAGGCAGAGAGAAAAAAACACATTTAAAGTATCATCTTAGCATGCATTTTCAGTTCTATTTCAATTTAATAAACATGTATTAAAAACCTACTATGTGCAAAGTACTGTGCTAGGCACTGGACATAAGAAGACAAAATAAAATGTCATCACGGAACTTAACATTACACAGGGCATATTTATATGTTGACTTCCCTACCCCTACCACCAAAGCAAGTAGCTCTACCTCTAAGCAGTACAAAATGTTCCCTTTCTTGAGTTCAGTAATGAAAGAAATAATTAGAAGAAGAAAATTATCCTTGAAAATGATAATCATTAGCCCTTACAAACCTTAACATATTTCTTTCAAGAATCTCAGAGCAATTATCAACCAGCTTTGTTCTCCTTTGTCTATAGGAGACCTTGCATTGTAGTTTGGAGATTCAGAACCATGAGTAGCAATTTTGTACGCTGGATCAAGTAGCAATAAACATCTTCATATCAATCATTGGAGGAGATATTATCAAATACTATTACTTGTGGTATGGGAGATCTCCAATAGTCACCCCAGTGGGACACATCAAGGCCACTTCTCAGGAGATGACCACCCAGGGAGGAATTAATCTGGTGTGGAGCTCACCTGGTATGCTGCTATGTGTGGGTGGTGGGACAGCTGGGATGGGGATACATGCCATCTGGTAGTTTCCTAATTTAACTAATTATTTTTGCTGACTAGTTTCTGTACTATTGAAGGAGGAAAAGTAATGTCAAAATGTAAATGTAACTCATTTTAAAATTGTGCACTTATTTAAAATCATTTCAAATGCTTGTAATTTCTAAATTCCAGTACCTTTGGGCAATGTTCTAGTCCAATATTCTGACCGATGGCTCCATGGAAATGATTCATGTATTTAAATGACCAACAAATACACTAAAAGATAGACTATGCTAAGTGCCAATCAAGTGAGCTGTATAGACAGTAAGTGCAATATGAGTTCATAGAAAGGATCAATCACTATGAAGGTTTGCATAGTAGAGGAAGAATAGATAAAATTAGTCGTTTAAAAGCCTTCCTGTTTCTTCAATTAATTAATCAACCAAAAAGAATTTATTAAGCATTTATGATTATTTCTCTCATAGAATGGGGACCAGACCTGTAATTTCACTGGCATAAGGAACTTCTGAATGAGGAAACTCACTCTATAAATGCAGGTCAATGCCTTCCCTAGAACACATGGTCTTAAAAGATTTGATTAGAGCACTTACAGAATTAATAATTTGGCCAGTCACACAACCAGTATGTAGTAAAGGCAGAATTTGAATCCAGGTCTTCCTGGTTCTAAGACCAGCTCTTTTATCCACTATATAGCATTAAGCAGTGCTTTTCTTATCTCTGATTATATATTTAGGGGAAAGAAAGAGAATGATGGATGTTAATATACTATGCTGTAATTATCTTACATATATCATGTAGATGTTATTCTAAAGAAATAATATCCTGCCTACTGTTTATTTATTTTCCTTTCCACATTATTGAAAACAAGAAAAGAATCAACTATACAAGTAGATATACGACAATTACAGATCTCAACATGTAACTCCCTTGCAACTTTCCATGAATTTTCTCTGGTTGGTATTCTTCAACTGTGATTAGCTAATGTCACTCATACTCATGTAATGATTGGAATGACGCCCCTGCTGGAGACTTACTGTAGAAAAGTTCCACCATGAAAGGAAGGTCTTTGAGGGCAAGAACATGCGTCTTTTCTTTGGCATCAGGAAGTGACGTTGGCTAGTGGGAGGAAGAAGGAAGAGACTGGAGCTCTGTCTCGGTTTTTCCTTTGGACTCTGGTGGACAGCAGAGCTAGAAATGTGCTCTCCCTTTAATAGATAGATGAATCTAGGCCTTTCTCTCTCTCTTTACCAAATTCTTATTCTCCTTAATAAATGCTTAAAAGCCTAACTCTTGCTAAAGCTTATAATTTATTGGCGACCACTCATTAAATATTTTAGACAGTTTAGCTAGAATTTTAGCCCTTAACACTCAGAAGTATGTTGGTAAATATTTAACAACTGACTCTCTGAGGGGAAAATGTACACAGTACATACTTTAAGTTATATTCAGAATGATAGATATTTTCTTCATTATTCTCTTAAGTCTAGATAATCAACAAGACAATAAATCATGCCCTGATTTATATCATTTGTTGATTTCTGAAGTGCAAATGCTCATATTAGAAATTTAACAATTAGCTTTTGCAAGCCAGTTGGATTCAGTTCTAGCACAAACATATGTCAAATTCCAAACTATCTGACACATGCATTTAGATAGAGATTATAGGGTGATAGATTTCAAGATAGCACAATCTCCTCACTTGAAAGATGAAGAAACTGAGGTGTAGAGAGGTTAAACAAATCCAGGTTTTATTCCAGATTTTTTTACTCCAAGTACAATATTCTTTTCATTTGCATTTAAACATATTCATAGACAAGACATAGCCTAAATATGCTATAGTTACTTGTATAAGTAGCTAAAAGGAGGGAAAGGGAAGAGAAGTACAATACTGTGTTTTGGTCTGATTCCTTAAATGTCAAACCAATTATGTGTTCTTTCCATTATACTACACAGTTTCTCCTTGTGGACTAGCATTTTTGGAGAAAGGTTGTGAATTCTGATTTGAAGAAGTGCACCTTTATAATATTATATGCATCATTGCTATGCGGTTTGTTTGTATGAGGACACTCTTTTAGGAGGTAATAGGATAGGCAAGTGAGGGTAGGGAATTGGAGGGGATGATGTAGCAGAACTAACTATTAAGTTTGATAAGAAGAATGCTGTCAAGTGCCATAAATCAGTAAAGCCAGGGAATCAAACACAAAAAGCAACATGCAGCAGTTCAAAGAACACTGGCTCTATGCTCTAAGGACCTGGGTTCAAATCATTCCATCTCCCTTGGTTTGTTTGCTCACTTGTAAAATGAGTAGGTTAGATTATATCAAAGCTGCTTAAACTGTTGGTCATGATCCCATATGGGGTCAGGTAACTGAATGTGCAGGTCATAAAAACATTTGGCAATAGTCAAAGTTTATACATTCTTATTTTATATGCCCACATACCTAGGGTCACATAAAAATTTTGGGGGCAAGAAAAGGTAACAAGTGGAAAAAGTTTAAGTTCTGGACCATGTGGCCTCCATTGAGGTCACCACTAAGCCTTATGATTTTTCGAGCTCTAAATCCTATGACTCTGTAAAACCCAACAAAGAAGAGAAAAACAACCAATTCATCATAGTTACAGGAAGGCAGGAAGCCCAGAGTCCAAGAAGTCAAGAATCATGAATAAGAGCTGGAAGAGACCATAGAAAGAGAAGGGGACCCAAGCACTGATGCTGATCAACCATAGGATCAGAAACTCATGCCTCTGAGTCTAGGTAGCAATAAGGTGAGGATCAAGAAAAATAGTCTGAGTACTAAGCACAGGACACCGGAAATAATGCTGTAGTTTGATACTGAGTTGATGGCTTTCCGAGTTAAGGGCTCACAACATACTATTTTCTAAAATCATAGCTAGTTTCGGGATATTGGGAAGAAGGAGCAATGAATGAGCTGGTAGATATTTAATAACTGGCTCTCCAAGGGGGAAAAGGTACATACAACCCAAGTTTTCTTCATGGGCAGCTAGGTGGCGCAGTGGATTCAGGAGGACCTGAGTTCAAATCTGCCCTCAGATACTTGACACTTACTAGCTGTGTGACCCTGGGCAAGTCACTTAACCCCAAATGCCTCACCAAAAAAAAAAAAAAGTTTTCTTCATCACTGTTAAGGGGGAAATAGGGCAGGGGGTTTGGGGTGCAGGTTGGAGTAAGGGTTCTTAGGAATTCCTCTTTAAAGAATTACACCCTCTTGCACACAAATCCAATAGAATAAGATAATAGTTTATTTAGGGGCTGGGGAAAGGAAACCAAGAGAGAAATCCTTGGACTTCTTCTCATGGAGAGAAAGTCATGGCACAGAGTGTGGCTCTGAGATAACAATCTTCTCAAGCAGGAGACAAACATACTTTTTTAGAGGTTTGATGGGGGTGATCATCTGACTGTGGAAAGTTCCATTATGGGGGGAAGACCATCCCCCACTGGTGGTGGCTAGGGGAATTGGGTGAGGGGTAGCTGCAGACCTCTCAAGACATCTCTCTCCTCCTCCCACCACAAAGGGAGCAGCCACACCCAATCTTATCTCTCCAGGGTTGAGGGAGACTAGAATGAAGGGTGGTGGTCCAGGAGCTAGCTCAGTCTGGTTTCACTTATCTCTTTAGGTGTGTCTGTCCTTTGGTTTAGTTTCTTAAGGGGAAGGTTCTTTGATATACTCCAGAGAACTTCTGGGGTGGCCTGGTCCCATAACAATCACTTTATTATATATAATCAATAAAACATAAACCACATTTGTTGTATTTGTTGATTTCTGATCTGTAAATAAATGCTCATGGTGAAAATTTAACAATCGGCTTTCGAAACCACTTTGAACTGGTTCCAGCACAAGTTTGGTAGAAGTGTAATAGACCCCTGTTATAGACAAGTACTGACACCTGGCTGAAGGGAGGGAGAAATAGAGACTGCTAGGCAAAGAGATTTCTGACAGAGATTAAGCTATGTTACTCAAGGTCACACAAAGGAAATTATGTTCAGAATTGAAAATAGGCTAACGATTCCTGACTACCAGTTTATCATTAGATTAGATAGTTAGAGTGAGAAATAGATAAACTACTTAATGATTGGCATATTTAATATAAAATATTTATGTTGAGAAAATAGAAAATTTTTATTTAGGTTGAGAAAATAGAAAAAAAAATTTTTTTTAAGTATAACAAGAGCAAAACTCAGCTACCAGTAACACCATTGCCAGCATATAGACAACATATTTGCCTTTTTTTTTTTTTAAGAAGTGAAACAGCAAAAATAGAAAACAAATATCTAGGCCTTGAAGAATGGCTATCATTTTGGATATTCTGGATCTTTTCATTTTCCCAGAGATGTAACAATTAGATATATCTTTGAGGAATGGAGGAGGAAGCCCTGGAGGTCATACTGGACGTGTTTTCTCAGTTTGCCCATGCTGTGCTAAAAAGCTGTTGTCTAAGGCAATGGCAGCAGAAGAAAATGCATTAAAACACACACACACACACACACACACACACACACACACAACCTCCTGTGAATTTATGAGAAGTGCATCACAAAGACAAATATTTCAGCCATGCAATTCCATTCGGCCTTTTCAGCTGTGTGTCCATAGCAAGTCAACGGCTAAATTGAAAAATCAATTCCAATTTAAATTATTGGAATAAAGAACACCAGGAGTCAGAGATAAAATGGCTTTGTTCTCTGAGATCCTTTTTAATTGGAAAGTTATTTCTTCAGGGTATTCTAATGGTTCTGAGGGAAGATTGCAAAATAAAGTTGATCGGCTGGGGGAAGGTTAATAGCTAATGTGCTTTTCTTGTTTCACAGCAGCCTCCTGTCTTTATGACATCCCCCATCATATCAGGAAGGACTGAAGATTTTAAATCATTTGATACATGCAAGTACTGTATTTTTCCTGAGTCTTTCAGAAATCATCCTGAGGCTGTAACCTTGGCTTAGCAGTGTTGCTTTCTCAGGCATTCCAACTGGGCCGGGTCACTTTGCCTTACAAATATTAAAGGGTTTTTGTTTTTTCTTTCTTCTTTTAATTTTCCTGGTGGTAAATGTTTCCTTAACACAATAAAGTGGTAATTAATGGGAATAAAAGATATTTGAGGAAGATGTTAGCAAATGAGGGGAAAAAACTTTCCTTGATGTTTTTTTTCTTTTAACATGATGGGGGGGGGAGGGGGAATGAAACACAACCTCATAGCCATAGAATTTGTAGGTTAGAAAAGAGAGGAACATGGCACAGAGAGAAAGAACAATAATTACGGAAGAAGTGTTAATAAAAAAATATCATAAGAATGGATTGTAGTGTCAACTTAGAAAAGAAATTAGATCAAATTTTAAAAGATTTGCCCCAAAATCTAAGAAAGCTATGGTTAGGTCAAACAGCATAATAACCTTTGCTCTTCTGACAGAAAATTGTTGGGGGCAGCTATAGATTAGAAGCCTTAAATGGGCATTTAATTTGAAATTAATAAAACAGTTATGGTATGTGTTAGGAAAAGTTACTGAGGTTTGCTTAGTATATTTAATTAGTATAAAAGAGATAAATCTAGTTGCCATGTAATGAACTCAGAATTGCAGATACAGTAAATATGTACTTACGTTCTTGTTATTAATGCATTAAACTTGTAAGAATGTTTAGGAATTTAATTAGCATTTAATAAGATAGCTATAGCAAATTACAGTAGTTAGATGTTAAATGTAAATTAATATTTTTAGTATTTAATTGATATTAACTAATTAATTACTGTTTATTACATGGCAACTAGATTTATCTTTTATGGAGTTATTAAATCTCAATTAAAAGTGCTCTTTTAAGAGGGCACAACTCAATTAAAAATAATATTCTGGGAGACCTTCATGAATTGCTTCTATTCAGACTTGGGGTTCATAAGCTAGACCAAATTAAAGACCATACATACAGCAGAGAGAAAGGAAAATGGGATGGTGTTTGAGATCCACAACCCCTCCAGCTTTTACTATAGGGAAATATTATCTTGCTCCATATAAAATTGGCTTTTGCTGCCAAACTCAGATGTATAGAAGGTCTTCAGAAAGGACTCATAAAAACTTTCAAAGGCACATACAATTGTAAAGGAGATAACATTTATAAGCACTTAGCAGACTGTCTGACACATAGTAGGTGCTTAATAAATGTTGGTTCCCTTCTCCTACCTCCCTATTTAGAATTTCACCTTTAGAGATTCATTCATTTAGGTTATTAGACATTTCCTATTAAAATGCAAATGTTTCTGGGAGCCATTAACTTAAAGATTCTATTAGTCATTTACGTATTAGTATGAATGCATTCATTAAATCCGACATGACAACAAGCTGATGTTCTAAAGGTAGGTAAATATAGCATGACGCACTGGACATCTTTCAGGAGAAAATGATAGAAGGTATATGGCACAATAGAGGTAGAAAGGTACAAAAATTAACTCATACTTTCACTGTGGTTTTGCCCAAATGACAAAAAAAAAATTAACAATTGAAAATACAGGAATATGCATGGTTATTTACATTTAGCAAGGAAATCATTAATATTGGGGTAGAAGAGAAAGATTGGTACTTTCATGTTGACTGAGGGAAAAAAAAAACACAATATTTGAGTGGTATCTTCATGAATTACTTAAGTACTGAGACTCATAATTTGGGGGAAATCCATTGTACATTCTAGAATACTAGAAGTAGCTGAGAAAATAGCCCCTAGTATGCATCTAAACTAGCATGTTATTCTTAGTTATGCCCTCTTGAATAATTAATCTCCTTCTTTGCAAATAGTTATCATTATCCCTTAAGTCATTTTTGACAAAGCTATAAATATTATGTGATTTTAATCTTTTCTCATGAATCAATTCCCAAAGATCCATCGTCATTTTTGTTGCTACAATTTTCTGACATAATGAAAATGTTAAATAAAAGCGGTCTTACATTGATCCTTGCTTCACCCTACTGCATATCTCCCACCTCAGTTCAATAAATAGCCATTTATCATTATTGTTTTTTGTAGTCAGTTTTCAGTCTATGTGACAGTGTTCATGCCTAAGCTAAGCAGAATTAATTTTCAGATAAGATGTTCTGAAAGGTTTTGTTTTGTTTAAAATAAAGCATTCCATCCTATTATGTTTATTGCCCCATATGCCAACTAACTGGAAAATTTGGTTTTCAAAAAGTATTTGTTATTATGACTTAATATTGATAATACTTAATTTGTCCTTTACATCATTGTTGATGGGTTTTTTTATAGAAGTATTTTTTAATGTTTTAAAGTGACACTTAGAAAGTGAAGTTGTCTGTTTCAAGAGCTATAATTGAAGTACTGTAAGTGGTTTAGCATTTTGATGCTTATTTTTTAATAATATAAATAATGGCTCATACTTTTATAGCTCTACTTTAAATAGGTGGCATGATTTTTCACCTACTATGCAGCAGGATTGTACTTGTAATAGTGTTACTGTTGAAGGAAGGCAAAGAACAGAAACAGTAGGGTTAAAGGGAAATCTATGGACAAGTGGTGTCATTTTTCTTTGATTACTCATTAGTCCCTGCTGATTCATCCTTCAGAGTAGTGTTCAGATATAATAGCTTAAGCTTTGTTATAGGAAGGAATTAAAAGAAGAACGTCTTTGACAGGTATACAGAATAAGGATAATTTTACTCAAGAAATTAAGGTATAAAGGTGAGAAGGAAAGAAAGACAAGTAATTGATCAGAGATGTGCTTGGACCAAAGGAAAGGAGGAAATAGAAAGTATAATAGGGCAGATTACTTGAAATGTTTCACATATAGGGAAATGGGTTTTGAATTTCACTTGAAAGGTACAAGGGCACAAAACAAAATATTTGAGACAGAGAAAAAGATATGGGTTTTCAGCAATAGCATTTTCAATAGATTCAACTGAAAATGGATATCAGAGAAAACAACAATGAGAAAAGTGCTGTACCAGTGAATTGCCAAAGGATATTGATTTTGGAAGACAAGGGAGAGTTTTTGTCTATTACCAATGAGTGACCAAAGAAGTTTGAGAGAGAAAAATATCTGAGGCGAGATGAGTCACCAGTCTCACCTAGTTAAGATTATGAAATGAGTTGAAAGATCACTTTGCTGGGACCAGCTATTTGTTTTTTGGGGAAGTAGAAATCTTTGTCTTTACCTTTCCCTTGTTACAACAAAAGAAAGTGACTTTCCCAGATTCGCAGAACAAACAAAATATATTGTCACAAAGCTGTAGGCCGTGGCTAACTCTCTTGATCTCTCTGTCAATTTTAGTAAATATCTTTTATAAGAACTGTTTCCAGTCCATTCCCTCTCCCTATTAAATCATAAGACCCATGAGGGAAAGGACTCTTGTTTTATACCTTTGCTTCCTAGGCACCTAGTAAAGTATATTGTACAGGACGAGCACTTAATGTTTGCTGAATGGAGTTTATGTATTGAAACAAGGCATAAACACCCATACAATTTGGCAAATTTCTGGAAACACTCTGCCATAAAACCAGAAGACATGTGGGGATGGAGTAAGGAATTGAGCTATTTAATTTAAATACTTTGCTAATTTTCTCTTTTTTAGAAGAATATGGTTTTTGTTTGTTTGTTTTTGGTGAGGCAATTGGGGTTAAGTAACTTGCCCAGAGTCACACAGCTAGTAAGTGTCAAGTGTCTGAGTCCAGATTTGAACTCAGGTCCTCCTGAATCCAGGGCCGGTGCTTTATCCACTGTGCCACCTAGTTGCCCACAGAATATGTTTCTTCATTCCATCCTTTGTTCCCTTCTTTGATGACATATTTTACTCAGATTCCAAATTGATCCAACAAACCTATCTTGTTTCCGTGGAATATTTATTGTCAGTTTAAAATAGAAATATCTGTCATACAAACAGAGCAAATGGTTACTGATTCTTTAAACTGGGAGTAAACAAGAAGTATCATTTCATGCCATCTGTGAGCCACTGAACATTTTGAGGACAGGATGTTTATTCTGTACTTTGGCAAACCCTGAAAAAAAGAGAATGGTCTCAGTATATCATACTAGGCAAGCATTAATGGTACTCACATTATTATTGAGTCATTCTCTATTGATGTGCTGGCACCCACGGAAGATGTGCCAGCATGGGCATGAATATACAAAACATATACATGGGACACACGATTCTGGTTGCTTTTACTGGATGAGAAGTTTATCAACAGAAGCCAAATATCTACAAAAAAAGGGAAAGCACCAGAGGACCTCAGGACTATTTAGGTGCTCTAAACCTCCCCCTTCTTGCATTTACGCATTCATTCTGGGTTGGCAAAATCATAGGATCAGTGATGTTATTTAACTCTTAATCATCTATAAATACTCCCCCCCCCCCAAGAAAGAAGTACCATTGTTTATACTTATATAGCGGCTTTAACTACTCTCTTTTTTGGCCTTTTATGTCAAATAATGGTGTTGTGCTAGTGGCCAAATAAGTGGCACAAAGACATTTTCAAAACAAAAGGGTAAAATTAACATTGCATATGAATTTTCATTTTCTTATCCATAACAATGGGATGATGTAATACATACACTTCAGTGTTTACTTTTTATTTTACATTTAATGGGTGTTTTTTTTTTTCCATTTTGAGTTTCTGAAGTCTATTTCCTAGTATATAATTTCTCCAAGACAATTTTGTGGAACTTAAAGTATAGTTATATGAAACCCAAATTTTGTATAGTAGAACGGAAATTCCTTACTGTTTTATTTTTGTTTTTGTTTTTTATTTGCCCAACACCTAGTTTGTTGCTTGACATACACTGTGAGTTTAATAAACACATTTTAAATCAAAATAATTCTATTTCTTATTGCTCATTCATTTACAAAACACATCATCTATTGTAAAAGGTAGGATTCTATTAAATTTGTACATTTGATTGCATAACTTCATTAAAAAATTCTTCCAGTAAGGAGTACTCCCCCCCACCTCTGCTTTTTGAAACTGAGAAGAGCTAAAATTTAAAATAACTGTGATGGGACATATTGAAAAGCTTGATGTTGACCACCCAACATTCCAAGATTCTTAGAGGGATTAACTTGGCTTCTATCTTCAAGTGAATGAAATATGTCAAGAATAGAGGTCATTTATGATCCTGTTGTCTGACAGTCCTAAATACAGGGTACAATGTGTTATTATTTCATTGCTTATAATTCACCAAGAACTATTCCCATAATTTATCAATAGTATGTAAGCTCCATAAAGGCAGGACTTTTCCATTTTGTTTATGTATCTTCAAAGGCTATGATTTGCTTGGCACATAGGAAAAAACTTAATACTTGTTAAATTTATTTGAATTAGATTAGAATATTGGGAAGAAAAAATACTTCTCTTCAGTCACCATTTAAAGATTAAAATGCATTCAATGACATCAGCAAGCTGATGACAAGATTGCTGCTGAAATTGCAGAATGACACCGTATTTATTGACTCTGCAATTTTAAGAATTTCTTTTTTTTGGGGGGGGGGATGTACAATGAGGGTTAAGTGACTTGCCCAGGGTCACACAGCTAGTAAGTGTCTGAGGCTGGATTTCAACTCAGGTACTCCTGAATCCAGGGCCGGCGCTTTATCCATTACGCCACCTAGCTGCCCCCTTAGGAATTTCTTAAACAACATTTTATGAGCTTTCCTTGTAATACAGAGTTTATGATGAAACCTTCCAATAGCATCTCTTGACTAAATGAAATCTGACATTTATAATGGCTCAAAAAACATATCTAGCAAATGACATTGTATCTGGTTTTCTCACAGAAAATAAAGGAAAAGCTTTTAATAAAAATGTTGTATATAACATGTAGACAGAGGACTTATCCACAGGTTCAACACAAACTAGGAAATATACATTGCACAATATCCAGAGATTTATTTTTATAATCTTGTCCTTTCTCAGTTTATTATAACTTCAGTATGTTATATTAGCATGGCATTTATATTTGTGTGTGTGTACACCCACATACATGTATCTGTTTATATGTGTGTGTGTGAGAGTGTGTGTGTGTGTGTGTGTGTGTCTGTATAAAAGATATAGAGCTTAAAGGGACTTCAGAGACCATCTGGTCCAAACTTCTCATTTTAAAGATAAGGAAAATGAGTCCTAGCCAAATTCAGTGAATTATGAAAAGACACATAGCTAATAAGTGTCTGGTAAGATTTGAATCATCTTTTAAAGGTCAGCCACTTTGACAAGTATATAATTAATCTATTCTTTTGACATTGTTGTCTTTGGCTTTTTTTTTGGCATAATTTTCCTCTACTTCAAAATTTTATGTTCCAAATCTGTTATTTTTGTCTCTTAAAACATCTACTTTGAAGAAATTTTCCATTTTTCCTACTTAACTTTTTGCATGTTAAAAATTTCTTCTTTTAGTTTTCTGATTTAAGCCCTCAATTCATTTCTGATTTCTACTATTAAGAATTCAATTTCTCTTTCAAACAATTCTAAAACTTCTTGCTGTTATCCCATGATTCCCTCAGGAGTCCACAAGATTCTGTTTTTCATGAAGTAATATTGTTTATTTTCTTATTAAAATATAATATTTCTCTAACATACTTTCATTTTTCTTGGATGTTTTGCTCATTTTTCTGTATGTGTTTATGATACTCTTTTTTGGTTATCTGTTCATGGGCTGGAATTCAAATAATTTGTAATGATCTTTTTTCTTTCAGTTTGACTTTTATGTTGCCTATAAGTCACTTTTATAATTCATCTTGGGGAACCTGTTAGGAAAAATGGATAGATCACTCCACTAGGAGGCAGGAAGACCAGAACTCAAATCTCACTTCAGACACTAGCTATGTCACCTTGAACAAGTTGCTTAACCTCTGTTTGTCGCAGTTTCTTCATCTGTAGAATAAGGATCATAATACGACCTATTTCTCAGGGTGGTTGTGAGGATCAAATGAGTTAACATCTGTAAATTGCTTAACATAGTGCCTGGAACATGTTCTTGTTCAGTCATTTTCAGTCGTGTTTGACTCTTCATGACCTCATTTTGGGTTTTCTTGGCAGAGATTCTGAACTGGTTTATAGATGAGAAAACTGAGGAGAATGGGGTTAAGTCAACTAATAAGTGACTGAAGCCATATTTGAACTTGGGTCTTCCTAATGCCAGGCCCAGTGCTCTATCTATTATGCCACCTAGGTGCCCTTGGCACATATTAGTTACTATATGAATGTTAGCTATTCCTCTTCCTCCTCCTACATTTCCTCCTCCTCTTCTCCTCACTCTTCAGATTCTCCATTCATCTAGTGTTTCATAAACTCTTGAAACTTGGCTGTTAAATGGCTTCAGTCTCTTCACATAAGCAAGGTATTTTGTCTTCTTATCCTATATTCAACAACTCTATATCTGATACAATTCTTTTTTTGGAGGTGTAGGGATTAAAGAAGTTTAAAAAATACCTATTCATCCATCTTGCTAATCATGTGATCATAGCTCATATCTGCCAGTTCATTTACTAATCTAGATAGTGATTAATCTAGACAAGTTGACTTGAATTTTTCAAGGTCAGAAAAGTGTTCACTGATCATCTCATTCATAATAACAATAACAACTTGCATTTCTAGACTATTTGAGGTTTGCAAAGTACTTTACAAATATTATTTCATTTGATCCTTAAAAATACCTTTGAGATAGGTGCTACTATTATCTTCATTTTAAAGAAGAGAAAATTTTGGTAGACAGGTTAAATGACTTATCCAGAGTGTCATACAGCTAGTAAGTATCTAAGGCTAGATCTAAAAACAGACCTACCTGACTCCAAATCCAGTGTTTATCTCCTGAGACACCTAGCTACCATTAATTCATTTTAGTCAAAAGTTTGCTATTCAGCGCATTCAATCAAGTGTGATCCTTCTCTTTCCCTTAATGTAGGTATATAATCTTTTATGTCATCTCTAGCTTTCAATTCTTAATTCATTTTGAACTATATTATTCCCATTGCTGTTATAAGTCCATGCCATGTTATTTTTCTTCCACTATTACTACTGTTACTTACTGTTTCCACTTTAGAGGTGGGTGGGGGGTGGTATTTTTTCATTCAAGTTCAAGTTGGTTGGTGAATTGTCTGCCCATCTACATCAGTTTATTGAGGTTAATCCCTTTTTCCCTTCCTAACTTTTTCCCCTTTGTGACAAGAATTTATCATTTGACAATTTCCCATCATTCTTGGGTGACTTCTGTAGAATTTTAGCTACTGTCTTTCTTTAGGTATATTCTATTGCCAGACATTAGCCTGTAATTACTATATTTTAAGATAACATTGAGACATTCAAATCACATTTCCAGACACAATCTTTACCAGCTATACACATATCTTAAATCAGTTTTTTTCTCTCTTGCAAAATTTATTTTTCCTTGTTTTCAGTAGGTGGCAGTGAGAAAGATATCACCTGTGCCCTTATGGTCTTCAGTTTCTTATCTAAATCATCTTAGTCTTTGGCAATGTTTTCCATTTCTCCCATCAGTAAAAATTTTGCCCATATGAATCTCAAAAAGTAAGTAGTAGTTAAACATTTTGACAAGTCTTTGAAGATTCCATGGGATATCTTAAATACATATCATGGGAATATAATAGACCTCTCTCTTATCGTCAGGTAGAAAAATAGCTGCCTCAGTTCCCCTGAACAGGGAACTAGAATAGCTGTGTATCTACTTTATTATGTTTTGAAGAAAGATACCATATTTCTTTGCATATAATATATCTAATTAAAATATGATGTCCAAGATATTTTGGGAATTCATACAAATATTTGGCCATGAGCTATTCTCTAATATATAACTATTCAAATGATATAACCAAATAGTTTTCAAATAATGAATAGCATACTATCCATAGCCATATGAAAAATTGTTTCAAACCACTAATTAAAGAATGCGAATTAAAGCAACTCCTAAGTTTCACCTTGTATGCATAAAATTGTCAAAGATGATAAAAGATGGAAATTTTCAACATCGTATCAGCTTTGTGAATACAGCTCACTCTTATTGAAGCTGTGAATTGGTCCAACCTTGTAAAAAAAATTACTGAACTTTTCATACCTTCTGACCCAGTGGCCATATACCCCAGGAAGTCACAGAGACAAATGAGGAAAGTTCCCCTATGATTTAAAATATTAATAGCAGAACTTTTCATGGTAGTGAAATATTAGAAACAAAGTTGAAATTAATTGATTGGGGTATGGCTGAGCAAATAAAATTCACAGAAGTTATGAAATAAAATGATAAGTTGTTTTTTTTTTGTATGTTTTTTAGTGAGGCAATTGGGGTTAAGTGACTTGCCCAGGGTCACACAGCTAATAAGTGTTAAGTGTCTGAGGCTGGATTTGAACTCAGGTACTCCTGACTCCAGGGCCGGTGCTCTATCCACTGCACCACCTAGCTGCCCCTAAAATGATAAGTTTTAAAGAATTCTGAGAAACATGGGAAATTTTTCATAGCTTGATGAAGAAACTGGCAGAACATATAAAGTGATTATAATTTTATAACAACATCATAAGTAACAACAATCACAAAGAGGAAGTCAAACTGAGTAACTGTAATGTTAATCATTATTTTATAGAACAGATGATGAAAATCATATCATCTCAGCAGAGTGCTGGGGATTATGGCTATAGTATGTCTGGATGTAACATTCTGCTTACTAATGATTTTGGTAATTTTTTGTAAACTGTCTCCTTTTTCTTTTAAGGGAATCCTCACTACTGGATAGCAGGTGGATGGGGGTGGGGTTTATATCCCAAAATGTCACTGATGTAAAAGAAAAAGTATCAAGTAAATTTATTTAGATTTTTTTAAAAAGCAAAAAACACAGGTCAATGGCTACTTTCACTTTTTGATCTCTCCCCAACCTTTTTTTTTTTTTTCCGGGGGGGGGGGTATATTGTTGATACTCAGGCCAAAATCTTTTTTAGTAAATATAGATATTTATCAGAAGGTTCCGAAATGTTTCATGGCTACAAACAGAAATACTTAGAGGGTCTCACCATCACTTTTTTAAAGCCATTTAGTTTACAAAATCAGGATTTGATAAGATTTGCTTCTGCTTCAATCTCACTAAATTTTGCACTCTAACTATGATATCATATGTATTACTTCCTTTCTTCAGAGATATTAACAATCTATCCCTCAATAGCTTCAAAATTGTTTATCTCCAACATGAACACTTCTATAACTATTTTATATATTTTCACTATTTAAAAACAATTGTTTTTTTTAATGGCAATTCAAATTCTTCTTTAAGCACAATGAGGAATCTTATATTAGAGTCCAAATATGGTGAAATGAGGTGGTTCCACTGTCTCTAATGAAGAAAGAGGGCTGTTAATGGATATCTTGAAAAAAAATCTCTTTTTTCCTTTCTAATTTTATTTGATTTATTTTTCTTCTTTAATAGTTAACTGGTTTGGTTAGATATAGATAGATAAGATATCTTGGTTGGATCACATATCAAACTTTCAGTAAACTCATGTTCCTTCTACTTTTTCTTGTTTCTGCTCATACTTCCTGAGAATACTCCTCTGTAAGATAGTATAAGGAGCTTATATTTTCAACTGCTTTTGTGTTTAGCCATCTTATTTCTTCACCTATGAAGTAGACTGTTTGATTGCTAACATGGTGTCTAGATTTCTTATCCCTTTTTGTGGTGATGGATTCACACAGGCTAAAACTTCCAAAGGAAATGGTAATAGTCCTTTTCAACATCTGTTCCCTTTTCCATTCCTTGTTATTTAAATAGGTCAAATTTGAAATGTTTTCTTTGCATGCTATTACTTATTCTCATCTTACTTCTTTAAATTTGGCACTGGTTGTCATCTTGGCTTTACTAAGACAAAGGCACTTCATGGACATCTGATTCATATATTTGTATCCAGTTGTTTGATTTAATTTTTTGTGTTATTATTTGGTATTCATGATGTCCATTGCCTCTTGATTCTTTTCCTGAAGAATGTTTTCATTATATATGGATGGGTCTTTTAAATGTTCTACAAACTTTGGCTCATTTTTATCTGAATTTATGTCTTCTGAGGTATTTTATGTTTCCAACCTATATTTAAATTAACATTGAGATTACTGTATATTGATGTATACGTTGATATATTTGTTCAATCTTATTGAGTTGTTCAGTCTTGTTGATGCATAGTATTTTTATTCTCCTTATTTATTGCAAAAGATATTGGCACATGCATTACATCTATCTTTTTAGTAGTCATTTTATATGTGCTTATTATGAGCACAGCAAAATACAATCTTATGAAATGATTTTTTAAACCTTTGGACCTATGATAAAACTGAACTCTGCCAATTCCTTTATTTGCAGCTACAATGAATGCCTGTGAGCCAGCTGTCTTGTCACTGAACAGCAACTTTCTTATGTTGTCTACTTTTATTAACATCAAGATATCAATAACAGTGATTTGGTTCTTTCATTAATATATTGCCTCACTGGCTTTGGGACAAGGATCTTACAGTTAGAGTACCAACAGTAAGTTAATGTTTATTGGGACAGGGACTGGACCTTTGATTTCACTGGTATAGCAAGTCCTAGACTGGTAAACTCCCTCTACCAGTGTAAAGCCACATTGTTTTTTGTAACATATAGTCTTTTGTAACATATAGTCTTAGTTGCCTAGGGCACTGGGAGATTAAATTACTTGCCAAGGGACACCAATCCATTAAGTTGCAGAGATAGAACTTGAACACAGCTCTTTCTCACTCTATGGCTGGCCCTCTATTCATTATGCCATACTACCTTTCAATATTTATAAATGACCAATAAATCATGACTCTTAATATACTTTTTTCCCTTTTCCTCCACAGGATAGAATTGGGAGGGGTCTTCATAGAAATAAAACTCATTTAAAACAAATTAATATATACAAGGAATTTATTACCTCATAACAAGCAAGTTGGTGATAAACATTTTTGAACTAGTCTGGCTCCTGGGAAAAAGATAAAACCCACAGCTGGAGCAGTATTCAAAGCTTTTCCTGTACTGGCATTAAAGACAGGATTTTTGCAATATGGAACAGCTTAGGATCATTGAAGGAGCTCTGCAGTTTCTTCCATCTGGTCCTGACCAATTATTTTTCTCCATTAACTGAGGACCACTTTTCAAATATAACAAGTTTCCATTCCAAGTACTTGTCATAAACCGGTAATGTGAATTCTGGATACACGGGTTTGGTTTGGTTTGGTTTTTCTTTTTTGAATGGCAAATCATCTCTTTTGAGAAACTGCCAGCCTTGTGAAAGTGGCTAGTAGTGTTCAATACTAGAATACACTTTATCATAATTTCTTTCTCCAAAAGGAGCACCTTTAGAATCCCATTGCCTATAGAGAATCTGTCAGATCTCCACATTTTGCTAGGGATTTTATATTACAGTAGCAAAGGCCTTTAGCTTGTATATATTGCTGTATTTTATGTTTTGCTTGATGTTGATATTAAGCAGCTTATTGAACTGTTATCTCTGTGATCTCATCTGTTAGGAATGTTAGGGAATTTCTGGATGTCACCTTGTTTGAGGAGAGCTTTTGATGCTACATTTTACTTAAAAATAATATTTTCTATAGGCATCAAACAAACACAATAGGATCTTATGATTTCTTTGCAGGAAATTCAGTTCTATAGCTAAGAAGATCTGATCTTTTGTTGAAAATCAGGTGAAAAAATCTTTTGCTCCTTTTTTGCATTTTTTTCATCAAGGACAACTTTGATGAAATCATAGATCAGAACCATAAAAAGTTTATGGACATGATAAAGTAAGTATATGTGTTGGCAGTAATTTATATTTTATTTTATTTTATTTTTTGTGAGGCAATTGGGGTTAAGTGACTTGCCCAGGGTCACACAGCTAGTAAGTGTCAATTATCTGAGGCCGGATTTGAACTCAGGTACTCCTGAATCCAGGGCCAGTGCTCTACCCACTGCACCACCTAGCTGCCCCTGGTTTATATTTTATTGAACAATTTTTGATGCAAAAATACTATCTGTGATGTTTCTTTTCTTTTGGAATAACCCCCCTTTGGAATTCTTGAAAATGGTTTCTTCAATTCCTTTAAAACGGTGTCACCTGTAGCCCAGGTTTCTTTTGTATGTATTTGGTCAGGTCCAAAGGATCTCCGAAACTTAATTATATTAATTATCATTTCTACCTCTTCATAGAAATTAAGTACTAAATTGATGAAGAATAAATATGACAGTTCATTTTTTTCATCACTAGTGAAAACAGATAATCTTTAAACACACAAACATACATTTGCAGATCTTTTTTATCTTCTGCCTATTGTTCAATCCCACTTTATATCACTTATCCAGGACTCATGATCAATTCTACTTCCTTGTTTTCTCCAATAGTTTTTTTGGGGGGGGAGGGCAGCAATATATTTCATGATCTTTGGCCATCCTCCTCTATATTTGACATTTGAAAACATGCACAGATTTCCCTTATAGTTAGAAAAAGAAAGAAAAAAATGATTCTGACATCTCTCAAGCTAATATCCTTCCTCTCACAGCCAAAGTCCTAAAAATTATCTAAACTACATGCTTCCACACCTCACATTCTATTCTATATCAATTCCTTGACATTTAGCTTCTTACCCCAACACTAAACTGAATCTAATTTCCAAAGTTATTATTACCTTCCAGATTTCTAAATGCAATAACATTTTACCAGTCATCTTCCTTCCTGGCAGATAGAAGGCATCTATAAATGTTTCTTGATTGATTGATACTTCTTTTTGAAATATTTGACAATGCTTACTATTTGTCACATGTGACATCATATCTCTGGCCTCTACATTTCTCCCCATGCCTGGAATGATCTCAGTCCTCACCTTCTCTTATAATTCCTAGCTTCCTTTAGGACTCAACTCAAGTGACACATCCTACATGAGACTTTTTGAATTCTCCTAGCTGTTAGTGTCTCCTGTCTTAAAACTACATGGAGACATAGATAGTGTATATTTATATTTATTTATCTGTACATATGGTCTTTATTCCTACTAAAATATAAACATTTTAAGAGCAGTGACTGGTTCATTTTTTATTTTGTAAAATACACCCCTCACCTATTAGGATATCTAGCACCTTGTAGACATAATACATATTTATTCAATTAAATTTATCTTATAATTTAATGTGTTCTTGTCCTAGGGAGTTATCTCTCTCCCTTTGGGAGGTGAAAAATGTCTTTGCTGGTTGGTCTGTTGAGCTATTCTGTTTGTTTGTTTTGGTTTGGTTTGGTTTTTTGTGGGGCAATGGGGGTTAAGTGATTTGTCCAGGGTCACACAGCTAGTAAGTGTCAAGTGTCTGAGGCCGGACTTGAACCCAGGTACTCCTGAATCCAGGGCTAGCACTTTAACCACTGCACCATCTAGCTGCCCCCTGTTGAGCTATTCTGAACTATTTTGCATTAGTTAAATTTATGAAATAGATCATTGATATTCAAAATAAATGTCTTTACTTTCATCCACTTCCTTTTTTTTTTTTTTCAGAATCAGCATTGCCAAATAGGTTGTACAGAAGTGGCCATGATTTTATAATCTTTTCATATTTTCCTTATTTTTAATTTGCTACCATTTTGAACCTTTAAGTAGTTAATAATCAAACTGCACAAGTTATGGATTTTCGCATGAATGATGTGTCTATAAACATTTATTCTCTAATTCAATATCATGTTTTGTGATTTTGTTCCATGTTCACTATGTCTAGTGTATCTTCTAGTCTTCTTGAAAAAAGTATCTATAAGCTTAGGCTTTGGAGTTGGTGTCTTATTCTTTTTAGAATATTAAAGCAGTTTTTAGCTGTTCTCCCCACATTCACCTTTATATTGAAAATTTGTTTATTTGCCTTCTTTGAAAATATGGAAATCTAAGATAATCAAAACCTTTACAGATTTTCTCTACTTTATCCCTTATGATAGATATTACCACAAATATGGTAATTTTCATAAATTTGTTTGATTATATTTGTCATTTATGCAATAAGGTAACCATTTTTCTTCAGAAAATAATTTTTTTCTTCCCTTAAGGTATATGATGTCTTTTGCAGAACAATTGAGATCAAGTCCAGCAAATTCCTTATGTGCCTCTCCAGGAAGAAACTCTGAACTGCCCTTCCACTGAGCTGAAACTACTTTATCCACAATTTCAGGCACTATGGTCTTGGAACATAGTAGGTATTTAATAAGTGCCAATTGACTGACTGACTAGTTGACTGATTTATATTCCAAATATCAATATAGACACTATTCAGTTCCTTCAGGAATATATCATATCATTGTTCTTTGGGAAATTAAACTACATTAAGAGCACCAACAGTTCACTTAATGTTAGGAGACAAAATTATAAAGTGCACCATACTTCATACCCTCATTTCTCTACTTCACCCACAGCACAGAAGTGGTAGGTGGTAACAGAAGCCTAGAGACCATTGTACATTTTCATCTGTTTCTTAGGATGATATGCCCAGATGATTCATTATCTATTGGTCAATAGATAATGGCCAACTATCTATTCAAGTAACAATTTCATACTTCACAAGACTGCTTCCCAGAGAGGATCAGTAGTCTACAACTATGAAAATACTTGAGGCTTTTCCACTTGGGGCTTTTGTGTGATCTGTATGAATCTGTTCTCTTTTGACATGGTTTTCAGTAAAATAAGGTTATCTCCAAAGCATGATGAGGCATTGGAAGACCACCTTTACACCTAATTATGTTCTTGGTAGGGCTTAAAATCCTGATATTTAGATGCTGTTCATATACTATGAAAATTATTTGTATGAAACAATGATTTTAGCTAAACACTGCTATGCAAATGACTAATTATATATAAATATTTAATGTTTGTTAGTTTTTAAAATTGCTATCATATGCCTTTAAACACATTGTCAATAGATAAATGGTGTAACTATTTCCATTTAAAAATAAATTTTATTTTTTTTGGGGGGGGAATGATCCTTTGGTAGCTAACTTTGTAACAACAACAATAATAGCTTAATATTTATATAATTTTGCGAAGCACTTTGCATTATTATCTCATTAAGTCATCAAAATGATTCTATGAGTTTTATGCTATTATTCTCCTCACTTCACCTGTGAGGAAATTTGGTCAAGCAAAAGCTAAGTGACTTGCCTAGGGTAACCAGGCTAGTAAGCGTCAAAGACAAGATTTGAACAATGGTCTTCCTTACTCCAAGGCCAGTGATTTGTCCACTGTGCTAGCTGGAGCCTAAGTAATAATTTGTTTCATTTTTCAAAATAAAGTTTTTTCTTTCCTTTTGGATTATATAGAGCTAAAAAATGTAATATATTGATATTAAGAATATGTGTGTGTTGGTAGCCAAGGAAATGGAAAGAAATTCAGAAATTTAGCAAAGTGAATAAGTTAATGACAAATTCATGTATCTATGCTTAGCAAGAAACTTTATACTGAATCTAAATGATATATTTTTATAATGCAAATATTTTTAAAATGACCTTGTTGAAAATGGAAAGATCATCTTTAGCTGTGGTTAATTTTGAATCATTTGTATAATAAAAGGCTGCTATACAGCATTTCTTCTCACAGTCCTCTCTTAAACAATTTTAATGCCAAATCTTTACCTGACTCTCTTTTTCAGATTTATTCTACTCTTGATACATACATGTAACTCCCCATTAATATTAGTGGAAGTAAGATTTACGTAAGTGCATTGATAGGAGAATAAAATCCTTGGTATTTTCAGATACAGGATTATAGTCTCTGAGGATATATATATGATTCTTTTTTTGCTAGTGAAAAAGCAGCCTGATGGGTAACATTTTGATTGATAATACATTGCAATTCATAATTGATATAATCTTAGATCTGCCATTGCCTATAAAGGTCACTTTGAAAGGTGGGGGGGCTGGAGCATAGCATAAGTTAGGTGGTGATCTTGCAGCATTTAAGAAATAGAATGATAAAAATCCTACTACTTCTGATCAAATTGAAAATATCATGGCAAGCCTAGTAATTAACAGCAAGTTTCCAGAATTTGACATTCTGAGCAAGTGTTGTTCCCGAGGGTATTACAAAGGAATTAGAGTGGCCTTTCACTGTCAGACAGATATATATGACTGAAGAAGTGCTAAAGTAAAAGTACCCTTCTTGGTGTTTCGGGAGGATTTAAAGATCTGAATCCCATTTATTTCTGTCCCCATCTTCTTAAAATAAATACAATCTTAAGCCCTTCCTTTCTTATATCCTCTGTCATTCAGTATTTAAATATTTTTTCATTAAAAAATTCAATATTAGGATATAGTTCCAAGGGTTTTTCTTTAGTCCTGATGCAATGTGAAGTGATTCTTATGGGTTTTCATATGTTTTTGATTCAACCTTTTCTCAGACCTCTAACTTCTTGATTCCTATGCCTCTTTTGACATCGTACATCGTTGACCACCCTCTCTCCTTAGACATTCTCTTTTTTGTTGACCTGTGACATCACCCTCTCTAGGTTCTACTTCAACCTCTGACTCCTCCTTTGTTATATTATCACCTGCTTCCTGCCCTTTTAGTATCAGGATTCCTTAGAGATCTGATCTAGACTGTCTCTTCCCTATGCTCCTCTAGATGTGTCACTATATTAGCTCCCATTGATTTAAATATTTCTTTTTTTTTTAGGGCGTGGCAATGGGGGTTAAAGTGACTTGCCCAGGGTCACACAGCTAGTAAGTGTCAAGTGTCTGAGGCCGGATTTGAACTCAGGTACTCCTGAATTCAGGGCTGGTGCTTTATCCACTGAGCCACCCAGCTGCCCTGGACTTAAATATTTCTACTCAGGTGATATATACACTCACACACATCATACATATACATATAAAACACATACAAATATATGTGTGTGTGTATATATATAATATATATATATAATATATATATGATAAACTTAAATACATACATGCATATATATGTTGTGTAGTCCCAATCCCTTTTCTGAACTTCATTCAGAAATCATCAACTTCCTGCTTGCAGTTGGTGATTTGATAAATTATTTGTCCATAAAAACCTAGTAAATAGCTGAAAATACAAAACACTCTTTAACCTTAAGTTTCACCCATCACTGATGTACAACTGAAAAAATTAACAATAAGAAATCCTTTGTCACTTGTTAAACTAGAGGCATTATTACCTCCCAAATCTGTATAAGTTTGTGATTTACAATATTTAAGATAATGAATAGATGTTCCAGTGCTAAAGTGGGCTGATAATATGCTCTTCTTTGAATATGAAAATTATGTAACTGAATGTATAACTCCCTTCAATAAAATATGGATTTGGGTACTTTAGATTTAGAGGTAAATAGGTGGTAGTATGTATAGTGAGACTTGTAGTCAGGATGACCTGAATTTAAATCCTATGTCAGATACTTACTAGCTGTATGACCTTGAGAAACTCATCTAACTTCTGTTTGCCTCAGTTTCCTCATCTGTAAAATGGGGTTAATAGTAATACCTATTTCCTTGGGTTACTGTAAACATCAGATGAGATATCTGTAAAGTACTTAGGCTAGTGGCAAATTATAGGTGCCTTATAGATATTATTATTAATAATTTTCTAATAGTTATTATGGCTTCAGTCACTCAATTTCTCATTCAACAAATATTAAATGAGCATTGTGCTTAGAGAAGTGTAATAAACTCTAGGATACAAAGTTTAGAAAAGACATAGCTTCTGTCCATATGAAGTAGATTGTGCTGAAAATTGCTTTCTTGCTCTGTCACTCTTGTGACCAATGGCACATTTATGAAAGATGACTGACCAAGGATTTTGATATCATCCATGGATCAAAGATCTATGTCGCTAATAAGTTGCCTATCCCTGTGAATAAACCAGTATTAAACATGTTTTTATAACTATTCTGTCATGATTAGGAACATTTTTAAATTTTCATTGAAAATATGTGTCCTTTTTTTCAGAAGATCACGATGAGAAGCTATGGAAAATTCATAGGGATAACATTGCAAAAACTGGAGGAGCCAATAATTAGAGGAAAAAATATATTGATGAAGACACGATTTTATTTGAAAAATACATAGTACCTTATTCTGAGAGTTCTTGGGATGGAGGAAGGTTAACTACAAGGTAGATTGTCTTCATTAAATTAGAACTTTGAATGTGATACTTAAATCATTCTTTCTAGGGGAAAAATATCAAGGAAAGACAGTTACTACTTCATCGTTAAGGGTGTTACACAGCTCTGATAAGCACTTGACAACAAGTGGTCAGAGAGAGATTACTATAACTAACAGCTGGGTAGCCTTGTGGGTGAAAGAAAGTTTAAGTACTACTTGATAACAGTGAAATTGAATGTTGAGGGCACTTAACTTGTGCCTAGGTATAATAATAAATTTTACTCTTTCTTTTCTCTGTTATCCTGCAGTGTTACTCAGAAAAATGAAAGTTTATTTAAAATATGTATATGATTTTATTAGTCTTTTTTGAGAAAATTGAGCTTATTTTGTCTCTCTGTGTATACATGTATTCCTTTTAATTACTTAGACTTGAAGAAAGGATAAAATCCATATAAAATAACAGGCAGTTAGTGGCAGCTAACTAAAATATAAGTATTGTGCCTGAGAGGACTTTATCAGATTCTGCAAGACATCCTTTCTAATTCAAAATCTTTGGAGTTATATCAAACATTGTAATAGTGTAATGAATATTTCAACATCTAACAAAGATTTTATTCTCCTTATTTTCCAACTAAATTATCTTATTATGTTTATTCATTTTTGGAAATTGTAGCATATCTCTGACATTTGTTTATTAAAATGATAGCCTAAAAAAATAGAGGCATAGTTGTTTCTAAAGTTGACCAACAAACATATTGAGAAGTTTCAGTAATGAGACAAGAATTTGAGTTACCAATTGGGAAGTATTTATTTATATCAAACTAAGATGTTGTTAAATTCTGAACTTTTCAATTAGAGTCCATCAACTGAAGCAACCAAGCTAATACAACTTTCACAATATCACATAGTTACTTATGGATAAAGTCAAAGATCTACTGCTGTATAGTCAATGGAACTATGAGTATTTTTAATAAGACCAAGTCTAAAAGAAAGGGTTTCAGTCTGGCAGTTATCACTCTAGAAACCACTTCTTCTACAGTTGTTTTAACTAAATATTCATCAACTCCTTGACAACTGGCATTGTCATTCTGAACTTAGCTAGACCAATTATGATATGACCGAATGATATGACCAACAGAGAATCCGTAAGAATGAGAACATACTTCAAGGTTTTCCAGCTTGAAAGGGTCTGCCAGAACTTGGTCTTTGTTGACAGAGCTTAAAACGTCTTGGGATTGGGGCAGCTAGGTGGTACAGTGGATAAAACATTGGCCCTGGATTCAGGAGTACCTGAGTTCAAATCCGGCCTCAGACACTTGACACTTACTAGCTGTGTGACCCTGGGCAAATCACTTAACCCCCATTGCCTCACAGAAAAACCAAACCAAACAAAAAAAAAGTGACATTAAGGGGCAGCTAGGTGGCACAGTGGATAGAGCAACGGCCTTGGAGTTAGGAGGACCTGAGTTCAAATCCGGTATCAGACATTTAACACTTACTAGCTGTGTGACTCTGGGTAAGTCACTTAACCCCAATTGCCTCACCAAAAAAAAAAAAAAAAAAAAGGTCTTGGGATCACCTCCATGTCATAATTTTATAAACAAAGAGAATTCTTAAACATCATCAAGACCTTTTTAAGACTTTTTGTATAAAAATCTAGTTGAAGTCATGTATCATACATCCTAGATCTTTTCCTTCTTTGAAATCCTGTCTATTAATTATATGTTCTTTGCCAGGGGAATAAGGTCTTTTTGTGGGGGGGTCGGGAGGGGCTGTACTTTGTAGCAATGGTGTGAAACTCAAATAGAAATGGGAACCACTAATTCATGCATAAGAATCCCTGAAGAATGCATATTGACTTAATTCCAAAATGTAATATTATCTATGTTTTATTTTATTTATTTTTATGTATTTCCCAATTATATTTTAATCTGTTTTTGGCTACACCAGGAATTCTTGTGAGCCACATACAGCCCACGTGTCTCATATTTGACACCTCTGCTTTGAAATTGAAATTGAAAAAAGAAAAAATACTGAATTAATTACAGTGTATGCCTGATTATAAACACAATAATTGTAGTTACATTGTTCTGGAGGCCATTACTCTAAGTGACATTCTATCTTTCTGGTCATCAATGGTAGATATTTTAAGAAGCAGCAGAAAAGTTCCTTTTTTTTGCTCATGTGGAGGAGTCAAACACACCTGGTAAACTCTATCTACAAAGGTGACACAAAGGGAAAGCAATTCTGGAAGGGAATGAATGCAAAGGATTAAGTAGATCACTGACTTGAAGAAAATATGATAAATAAATGTGTAAAGAGAGAGAAACACAAAGGCAATAAAAAGAGTATAAACATCTATTATAAAAGTTGAGGCACTAAGACACCTCCATATTCCCTAATTTTTCATGTTGGAAGAACCTCTTCTTTTTTCTTTTACTTGTATATCACAGTCCTCTTCAGAAGTATTTTAAAATTTAACAGAGGAAACTAGGTGGTGCAGGGATAGAGCACTGGCCCTGGATTTAGGAGGACCTGAGTTCAAATCCAGCCTCAGACACTTGACACTTACTAGCTGTGTGACCCTGTGCCAGTCACTTAACCCCAACTGCCTCACCAAAAAAAAAAATTAATACAAAGATATTGGTGAAACATTGATATTTAGGATAAGGATCATTGTCCTGTATATTCTACCCATCTAGGTTTTTATGACATGGTTCTCTCCTGGTTTGCCTCTTACTTGTCTTGACTGCTCCTTTTAATTCTTCTTTCCTAGATCTTCATTTATGGCATACTTAACAATCATGAATATTTGCCAAAAACTTTTCTTCTTCCAATTTGGTAACTCACCTGGTGATCTGATCAACTCCCATAAATCCATTTTTTTTAGGCAGATGATTCCCAGAACTACATGTCAATTCTGTTCTCTTTTCTGAGTTCCAATCCTATACCACCAACTGAATACCTTTACTGAACATCTCAACCTGGATATCTTCTAGGTATCTCAAACTTAAATATATCCAAAACAGAACTCTTTATCTTTCTTCCCAAGTCTTCCTCTCTTCTCAATGTTCTTATTATGATTGAGGACACTGCTATCTTTTCAATCACTCAGATTCTAAACCTCAGTTTTACCCATTATTCCTCACTAAGTGGCACCCAACATATCTGGTATGTCATTTAATAATAATATAAATTTTACAACCAAAATATCTCTTATATACATAACTTTTCTACACTCACACAATCATAACCTTTTACAACTCTTTAACACCTCTCTTCTGTACTCTTACAAAGTCTTCTAAATGATCCTGCCTCAAGTATCTCCCCATTCCAATGTATCCTATCAGCTGTCAAAGTGATTTACCTAAAAATACTACTATTCATGGCATCTCTTTACTCAGTAAATTTGTATGGCTCTCCTTTACTCCAAGAACAACCTATTTTTTTTCCTACTTTTCCAATCTTCTTCTACTTTGTGTACCTCCAACGACTCTGTACTGGTCCACTTGCAATTCCCCATATACAATCCTGCATCTTTTGATTGTCCATGTTTACAATGGCTGTCTTCTATGTCTAGAATGGTCTCCTTCCCTACTTATCTTCTTGGAAGATTCAATTCAATCCTGTTTTCTCCAGGAAGCCTTTGCCAGTTCTTTTCCCCTACTGTCTCCCTGTCATTGTTGTGTTGCACCAGACTTGTGGCTTTATTGGTTTGGAGACTCCCTGAGTTAAATTTTACCTATGTATATGAGCCATTTTCTGAAATTTATAATCAGTTGTCAGAAACACTCAAAAAAGCATCCAGGGGAACACAGCTAGTAGGTTAGAAACAGGATTTTAACCCAGTCTTCTTATTTCATAGATCAGATTTCTTTTTACTACATGCTTTTAGAAATACCTATACTTATAAAGTTAGTATTCTAAGGGTCTTATCTTTTTTCACAGTGTATAACTGCTATAATTTTATTAATCTATTGCTTTAATGGATATAAAATATCAAAGAAGATCTGTGCAAATAATTCAGGCAGGTGTCCATAAACAGTTGTTGAAGGCACATTTTTTAGATATACTACTAAATAGTAATATTAAAGAATTAATAGAAAATGAGCAGAAATATAATATGCAGAAACAAAATAAATGTGATTATTTAATGGAGATTTTCTTCTTTGTCTACAATAGAATAATGAGCACTAGATGTATAGTAATTATGGCTCTGAGCAAAGCTTATTGGCAATTATTGGATTCAAAGTACTTTAAGATTTTTAAGACAGTATATTCTATTATACCATGAGTCCAGTCATGTCTCTCAAATGGAATATTAGGTATGGAAGAGATCAGAGGAAACTGTTAAGTTTCTAAAATCATTCTTGTTTTGCAATACCAACACTTTGCAAATGGGTAACATCAAGATTAGAAAAGAAAGTTATTTTCTTCTTTTAGAAAAGAGGGGCCATGAAAATCTACTGCTTCAATACCTGATACTTAGGCAAGTTAATTCTATTTTTAAATTGACTGGCTGGCTGTTTGACATTCCAGGCTGAAATGGTAGGTGGTCAGCTATTTCAGACTTTCCCTTTACTAGAATTACATTTCTAATGTAAGAATGGGTTATTATTAGCTAAAGCTTTTATTTCCTAGGATTAGATAAAATGAAAAGGGTTATTTCTGTTGATACACCCCATTTCACATTGCAATGCAGCTATTCAACTGAAAACGTCTTTTGATTTCTATTTGAATGGTCAAGGAATGGCTGATTATATGTTATTGGCCTTTAAAGGACCCGTGTGACAAATAGCCAAACAAAGTTATTTACTTAATGACTATAGTGTTAAGGGATAGCTAAGTGTTGGCCTTTCTCAGATTTGTTTTTGGTTTTTATCTTTAATAGTAACAAATGATTCCAGGACTATTTTTTTTTAATTAAAAAAAATAGAAGAACAAAACAGAAGAGAAAATATTACCATGAGATAATTTAATGTACATACCCTTGTCCACAGTCAACTTTTATCTGTATATATCTAAATATACATGATAGTAATCACTTAACAAAGTATCCATATATAGTATCCTTTATACATCTTTGTCATCATTTTGGATGCACTACTACCAATAATAACATTTTGCCTGCCACTACATGTTCAAGGAAGGATACAATTCATTCGGAAGTACCAGGGGAATTTTTCATGGAAGTGAAAATGTAACAACATAGTTTATGAGAACAAGCTTTCCTTGTTCTTTTCTGTGAAGTAGTTTTAACTCTAGTGTCTTCATGCTTATCATAGTTTACTGGATCTGAGCTCTGTCCACAACAGATTAGGTATGTGTTGTGGGTGTATGTGTTTATTATAAAGAGTCATCTTTTTGCGTTTTATAATAAAGAAAACAAAAATATTTCAAATAAGTATAAAAAACCTTCCAAAATAGATAAAATGCTATAATATCATGAGTAGTAACAGTGATATCAATGCATGGTAATTTCTACCTAGTCCAGTACTACTGTTGGGTGTAGATATGATATGCTTTTTAACAAAATAATATCTCATAAAAACACCATGATAACATAATAGCTAAGAAGAGTTTGTGAAATAGAAACAGTATTATAAGAACTGCTGAAAGGAATTAATTGGAATATAAATACCCTATATTTATATTCTC
The DNA here is from genome assembly GCF_019393635.1 of Dromiciops gliroides. Lineage (NCBI taxonomy): Eukaryota > Metazoa > Chordata > Mammalia > Microbiotheria > Microbiotheriidae > Dromiciops > Dromiciops gliroides. The sequence continues at coordinate 119,894,846 of NC_057863.1, forward strand.
TTGAAATCATAAGGAGATAGACCAGTTATGTGAATGTAGCTGGGAATATGATATCCTTATATATCCTTAATATGGAAATAAGGCTTATGGCATAAAATTGCTGCTCAATGTGAAGACATGTGAAATAAAGTTCACATACTTCAACATCATATGTGGATGTATTTATTCACAACAATTTACCAGTTGGACCAGTTTAATCATAATCTTGATATTTTTCCTTAAATTACTTTCTATATTATCAAAAAGCAAGGCATTGGCATAGAAATAAAATGGAAACAATTCACCTTCTTTGAGAATATGATAAACATATTTATAGCTTGCCTTTCTAGCCATTGTACATTTCTCTGTGCCTTAATATAACAATGTCTTAAAGGAATTCTATTTGGTATTCTATTTCAGCACACAATTAAATATGGCTAGGAGGTAGGGGGGGAGAGTGACAAGAAGTGGGGCAGAATACTTTCATCTTTAAAGCATATCAGGATTCCTGTTACTTAAACATTTGGAAGTCAGCCTGTCTGATATGCCTTCACATTTAGGCCTCTCTACCACTTGGTAGCTGAAATTCTTTCCAGCTTCAGATCTATAGTACCATAACATACTAACAATAGCTTCTGAGAATTCTAGAGGCATTAGATCTCAACCATCCTCATCAGGGGTAAAATAGTGTTCTAATTATACTCAATTCTTTAAATATATTTTTTGGTTTTGTTTTGGTTTTTTGTTTTTTTTGTGTGGCAATTGGGGTTAAGCGAGTTGCCCAGGGTCACACAGCTAAGTATCAAGTATCTGAGGGCAGATTTGAACTCAGGTCCTCCTGGATTCAGGGCCAGTGCTTTATCTACTTTGCTACCTGGCTGCCCAATATCTTCTTTAAGGGTATACTTCCAACCTATTATTTTTGTAGTGCTAGAGTGGAGAGTAAGGGAGGAAATACCACAAATGCTAAAATAGTCTCATTTTTAAAAACTTTCTCTTATATACAATAAGATAATCCTAAATTATTTGTAGCATCTCAAGACGAAGTTGTCATTCCCTTAATGTTGAATCCAATCCATGTCTTTATTCCAGAAGATTTGACCTATATAATTTATACTATCATGAGTGTTGAAGGAATTCTTCCATTTTTTACATGATGAAACTAGAATGTTTATACGTCCAAATCATTGAATACTATTTCAGTCGTGCAGCCTAAAATTGTAGGATATGTCCTGGACTGGAGATGAAGCAACTAGATATTTGTCTCATACTTTCTTCTCTCCCCAAACCATCATAGAAACGAAGATGAAGACATAGCAATATGCAGTATGCAGTATGCAGACACAGAGGCAGGCAGTTTCCCTGGATAAATTGTCATCCCTATAAACCCCAAGTCAAGGGAAAGACTCAAATCTCACAATGAATAGAAGCAGACTGTATATTACATATTGTTCTTATTTTTAATAACTGTTGAGAGTTATTCTATAAGTCTTATGGAATATTCATGTCTTAGTTCTTGCAGTGATTCTGACACTTTTGTGAAGTGCATCAGGAGGAGGGGCAATTTAAATGCAAAATACCTTTCCAAAGAGGGTGTAAACTTGTAAATGCATCATTGCACACCTGGATGAACCTTCCATAAAAATAGAAAGTGAGTAATGAGATATAGATCTCTCCAATGTGATTATCTTTGAAATTTCATGGTAGGAATGTCCTTCTTTGGCCAAATAATTCTCAACAATCTAACACATATTTGAAAATTTATATTTAGGGGGGAAAAACACAATGAATCATCTCCACCAGACAATGACTGACTACTTATTGGTTGGGATGCACTGAAACTATTAGATGAGTCAGTGGGAAAGTTTGTTTCTTTCTTTCCTTGGGTCAAGATCTGTGTTTCAATGGACCAAATTATTCTATATCATTGTAAATGACATTCATTTCCATAATGTAGGAAAACATATTCAAAATCAATTCCTTATTATCCAAACAATTTTTAATCTCAGATTTGTTTCTTTCTGCAAACCTGAGCCCTCCTTTCACCTTTCCTCGGTGTCCAGCTGCTCTCCCTCAGTAAATTGAGACTAATTTTCAAATGAACTCAAAACATTATTTAGGAAGGATAATTTACTGAAGGGAAAATCATATAATGCAATCTGAAGCCAAATATAAATGACTTTGGGATTATCCAAATCACTTCTCCTTTGCAGTAGCCAAATAAATCTTTGTTGGTATGTGTATGTGGCTTTCTCCAACACCATCTCTTTGACTCCAAAGAGGAAATGGAGCAGGGAAGGAGGCGAGTATAAAACAAAATCCACTACATATTACATATCATATCTTCTTATAAGTTTCTAAGAACTTAGAAGACAAACATCCTATGTATGTGTATGCATATGCATGCATGTATGTATGTATGCATGTTATCCTGAGCACCTACCCCAGGGTTTTGCACATTAATCTGGACTTATGATTTCATTGGGGTGGGGGATGCTTGACAAGGAAATTAATTCTACCAATGCAGAATAAGGACTCTTCTGAAATTTAACATGTCAAAAGATTTGCTGAGAGCCACAAGCTCAATAGGTGTCAGAGGCAGGATTAGCCTGAAGTATTTTTGACTCTAAGGCCATTATTATCAACCATCCCATCTTATTTCTACATTTTTACATTTTGGAGCTTAATAAATTAATTTTTGAAATGGAATGAATTTAGTGGATGGATAAGCAAAGGTTGACTATTTTATTTTATTTTTATTTATTCATTTTGTGTTTGCAGGAATATGAGAGTTAACTGACTTATCCAGGGTCACACAGCTGGCAAGGGTCAAGAGTCTGAGGCCAGATTTGAACTCAGGTCCTCCTGAATCCAGGGCTGGTGCTTTATCCACTGTGCCACCTAGCTGCCCCCCTTAATAGATTTTTAAAAATTAAAATGAGGGGGCAGGTAGGTGGCACAGTGGATAAAGCACCGGCCCTGGATTCAGGAGGACCTGAGTTAAAATCCGACCTCAGACACTTGACCCTTACCAGCTGTGTGACCCCGGGCAAGTCACTTGACCCCCATCCCCCCCCCCAAAATCTATTAAGCACCCTCTATGTGTACGGTCACCATGTAAAAATTGGATAGTTTAAGATAAAGCAAATGAAATAGTCTTAAATTTATCAGGTCACGGGGGCAGCTAGGTGGTGCAGTGGATAAAGTACCGGCCCTGGATTCAGGAGTACCTGGGTTCAAATCCGGCCTCTGACACTTACTAGCTGTGTGACCCTGGGCAAGTCACTTAACCCCCATTGCCCCGCAAAAAAAAAAAAAATCAGGTCATGAGTTATAATTTATCATATTGAATGGTCACATCAGAGCAAATGTAACTCCGACCCAGGGATCAAGGAGTCACTTACTTGAAAGTAGGAGGCAGTATGGCATCAGTCACAATATCAAACCTAGAGTCAGGAAGACCTGGGCTCAAATACAACTTCTGATACTATCTGTGTGAACCTGGGAAAGTCATATCCTCATTGAGATTCTTTTTTCTCATTTAAAAATGGGAATAAGGATACCTGTCATCCATACCTCATAGAATTGCTTTCAGGTTCAAATGGAATAATGTAGATAAAGCATTTTTCATACTTTAAAGCTATATTATATGAATTCCAGCTTTATAATGTTGACCCAAGGTGTGTTTCCTCATGCAAAGTTTCTTATCTATTTAGAATTGGAGGCAATTTCACTTCGGGAAAAATAAATCATAATATTAGGGAATACATATATTTTATTTTGTAGTTTGGCATCTAGTAAACACTTAATAAATGCTTGTTGATATTTAGTCAAACAGTTTTGTTGCTGATAATGACAGCGATGGGGAGGATGAGAATGACAATAATGATTGTCTATGACATATTCATGATTCCATAAATACAAATTTAAAACAAGATATTCCTAAATTTTATTCTAACATATGTCAAGCCACCAGGTACAAAAATCTTACCCTCAAAATCCATTTAGCAGATGGGTTTTATAGAAGAACCAGATCTCATGCAGTGCAGACCCTTTCACTTTAAAACTAAAGAAACTGAGGCCCAGAGAGGTTACCTCGATAGTGCTCTGGGATTTGAAGCTACATCTGTTGACAATAAATCCAGTTCTTGTTCAACTAAACCACAACTTCTGTGTACATATAACCAGGCAGATTAGTTTGCAATCAGAGAATTCTAATAGATTGCTTTGCACTCAAGCCCTGAATCTTGGTGATACCAAAGTGGCCACTAGGTAGTGCTACCATACAGCATACCACAAAGCAGGGCATTCCTACATTGTTGAAGTCTGTCCATCATTCGCAGCAGTCATGGTGAAATCAGTAATTGCTTTTTCTGAGCAGACAAATTTGGCAATGGCATGCCTCTAATCCCCAGCAAATTTGTTTGCCCATGCTTATGGTTCAAAACCATCTTGAACTGAAGCAAATCACCCATTTAGGCCCACGCTCCTGGGCCAGAAGGGAAAGCATTCTGTTCAGAAACATCTTCCCAAATTGCTCACTCAGCTTGGACTGCAAAGCAACAGCCTCAGCGAAGCCTTCCCAATGCCATGTAATATAATGCATCATCATACTCCCTATTCAAATCAGATTAAGGATTTGCAATATGTGAGCTCTTTTGAGTATAGGCTATGCCTAAACACAAATAAGCTATCAGGTTTTGAAATAAAGGGTTGAGGGGGCAGCTAGGTGGTACAGCGGATAAAGCACCAGCCCTGGATTCAGGAGGACCTGAGTTCAAATCTGGCCTCAGACCCTTGATACTTGCTAGCTGTGTGACCCTGGGCAAGTCACTTAACCCCCATTGCCCTGCAAAAAAATTTTAAAAAGGGTTGGAGAATGGGGTGAGGTATGGAAAGGGAGACACTTCCATATTACAAGGTAATAAAGAACATAGAGCAAAAATTAGGTCATTACTCTGAATTTTGCCATAATGTCAATATATTCTTCTACTTGGAATAGTCTCATTACATACCCCTTAGATGTTATTCTTACATATTATTCTTTTAATTATAGGTTGTATTTTCAGATCACTGCCACCAATATTAAAAGTGAAAGAGTCTTTTGGCTTCTTCAGGATGACTTTAAAAAGAACTTCATTTGGTATCCAAAGAGATCTCCAACACACATGCTTGCTTATTTTCTAGGCTTTCCCTTTAAATATATCTTTTTGCCAATGGCCTAGCAAACTTTTCTATTTTTAAAATGAATAAACTCTTGTGTTTAAAACAAACAAAACCCTCTGCAAAACGTCATGGGTACTTTTTGCTCTTGTTAGGCCCAGTTCTCCAGTTCTTTGTGCCCATTGATTTGTTTACTAAATACACTAGATCTTATTTCCTCTCTCTCTCTCCCTCTCTCTCTCTCTGTCTCTCTCTCTCTGTCTCTCTCTCTCTCTCTCTCTCTTTCTTTCTCTTTCTCTCCCTCTCTCATCCTTCCACATCATTTAGCTTTAATTCTAGCATAACACTCTTTTTTTCCCTATTTTGCAGTTGGCCTTAAAGGGAAATGTTATTAAATCGGGAATTCCATAAATATTGGTTAAAAGTTATAAATAGGTTGTCATCGGTATTTGTCAACATAGAGTTCTTTCAATTAAAATATTTCCTGGCTACCACAGCGTGGAAGCTGCGGAAATTGGCTCCACATCCAGCTGGCTGATTCAGTAAGAAATCAGCTGGCCTCAATTTAGATTTCTTTTCTTTTTAAGCAGTGCCAAATTGAGGATTAGTACAGAGTGGAGAGGGAGGCGGGCAGCTCCTCCCCAAGCCAGCCATTCTTCACTCCCCAGAATGGGGTAGCCTTCTCAGCCCCAGCTGTGTACAGAATTGATCCACCCAGGGAGTTCCTCAATTCTATGCTCTTTCTACCATGCTCATCAAGGGGACTGCTTCTGACAAAAGTAAAATGTGGACCTGAGGATGACAGGTTGAGAGGACTTCACTAAGTTTAAAAAGAAAGACAGATAACATTTAATGTTTATTTCAGAAATGGACAGATCTTCCTCTGAGATTATTTCAAATGAATTTTAAAATAGACTTTAAAAAAATTATTATTAAGAGCATTGAGTCAACGTCTTTGCTCAGAAACCTTTCCAAGCCCAGTAGTTACTTTTACAGTCATACTGCCCTTAGCCAGAATTTTATTTCTCCAGAAGTGCTCACCAAAGGGCTTATTATGGGAATAAATTCAATAAATTATATATAGCCTGAGACCAAAGTTCTTCTCCCTCCTTGGTGTCTATCCCCCAGAGCTAAATCAACGTAATCCCTACCTGGCTCAGGACCCAGAAACAGGATTTAATATTGTCATCCTCTCTCCTTTTAAATTTACAATATTTCATGGACCCATTGGGTTTAGGACTAAAAGGCATTTTAGAGATCAATTAATCCAGTCTGCTCAGATAAGGAAACTGAGGCAGGGAAGCTGAGAAACTTGCTAAAAATGACATGAGTAATAAATGGCACATCTAGAGTTCCAACATATATCTTCTGATTCAAAATCAAGTGTTCTTTCTGTTACATGATACTACTTCCCTTCAATAACTGTATATCAACAACATCTAATGAATTAGTTTGTAAATGTTAAGAAAAGAGGAGTGATAGGACACTCATGTGTATGTATGTATACATTTTAAATTATATAATTTAAATGTTTTCCCCGTGGCCTTCTGGATACAATTGCCTACCACTTGATTTGATGTCTTTAAAAAAAAATCTAGACCTGTAACTACATCAATGTAGAAAATTATAAGGAGACTTCCTTCCTTGACCCATGTTTATTAGCAACTGTTCTACAATTTAAAGACTAGAAAGTTGGTTGGGGGTCCAAAGAGGTAAGGGACTCATTCAGAGTCATACATCCAGGACATGTGTCAGTATCTGGACTTGAAATCAGATCTTTCTGATTTTTGAGACTATCTCTAGGAGGAGAAATTTGGAGGTTATGAAACTTTGGGCATTCTTCACATCACAGCAGGTTCTACTCAGGAAAGCTATCCCTATCCCCAGTTCTTCATTTTTCTTTTTTCCCTTAGAATGTACAAGTAAGCTTTGTAGGGAATGGCTACTTGAACCCCTTATATGAATACTATAGATTTGTTTTGAAATTTGAAGTTTGCCAAGTGTTTCATGAATAGAAAATATGGCCCCAATGTAGTAAACTTAATTTTAGACCTTCTGTCAATCACATTGGCAGATTTCTGTTGTATCGATATGCAGTTCATACTCTGACACAAAGTGAGAGGCTAACTAGAGGCAAAAGTATCAACATATTGGAAAAAGCAGGTAGGCAGTTTTGAGGTCAGTTACCAAAGCACCTCTTCTGCCTGTGTTTCCTTTGGTTGACTCACTTTTATAAGGGACTGAACTCCTCTTACAAAAGGGATGAGTTAATGAAAATATTTTTATCTTTCACGTCTCTGGTTTCTTTCCCCCATGGAGAAGAAAATAGGGCTTGGTTTTGACCATTAAAGATTATGACAATACTTCAATAAACATCTTTAAAACTACCTTATTGTCTTCAATTTTTAGTGCACTCTCTCCAAAATAGAAATGGGATGTGTTTAGAAATTTAACATCTACCCTATGGATTCACTGTCCTGGGTTTTTATAGGCAGTAAGAGTGTCCTTTTAAAAAGGTATAAGTAGTTACTATTAAGTGAATTAAGGATAGCATAGGGAACATGGAAGCTAAAATGTGCAGCATATGCCTTTAAAAAAAAGTATTAGATTTACCAGTAGGCCGCTCCTGTCTGAAATGGAAATGCCCAATAAAGGAATCAAGTTGTAAATGTGGGCATCAACCCAGACTGCAGAAGCTGTACACTGCTTAGGGTGGAATTTTAAAATCTTGAATATATTTATCTGTTCAGAGAGAAATGAAAACAATAGCAAAGAGGAAACAGGAAAATAAATGTAGCTGTGGATCAAAAAGCAATCTAGCCTGCAATTGCTTCTGCACAGATGAAATCGTTTCTGGTGCCAGATTAACAGTAGGAAAAAAGTCATTTGGATCCTTTGCCACTGTTGTGGTGTAAGAATGCTGTGGGCTCCCTGAGGAAAACAAAGGGAAGTGCTTTTCATTTTTGGCCACTGTTTCTGAAAATATACAAGGAATGAGCTGGAAAACAGGGTGACATCAATGGTCTATAAAAATTTGACCTTCATTTGCTAGAATAAGAGAAATAAAAGGCTTCCACCAGCACCTGGTGTTTAAGCATTAAAGGAAGTTGTAAGGACAACCCACTCTTTTACAATGAACAAAATATTATCTTCCCAAATGTTCCTGCAACAAACAATTTAAAAGCAGTCATTTGGGGAATTGCAGTTGATCTTAGTGAATATAAAGAAAGAAAAAATACTCAGAGAGAACCAGTTCTAAGTAATTTAATAAAATTCATCAAATATTTAAAAATATATTATATGTGTAAGGTGTGGTATGAGGTGCCAGGAGGGGCATAAGGAAGATCCAAAAGTTCATAAAACTTGTGTTGGGTTGGGTTTTGGCCAGTGATATTAAAGTCCATGTTTTGATGGCATTGGGAATGTAAAAATTAAATTCTTTACAATGTTCAACTCCTAGTGTCCTCTTCCCAAAATAATACACAGAGTCAATGTAAGTGTGGTTTAGTGAAAAGAGCAAATCTTGAACTCAAATTCCAGCTCTGCTAATTACTATGCATATGACCTTGATCCATTCCCTTGAACACTTTTGGCCTTCATTCCTTCATCTGTGAAAAAGAGGGAGTTGGATTTGATGACCTCTGAGATACCTCCTAACTCAAAATCTATGATGTTATTCCTAATTTTAGTTTAGACTGAACCTTATTCAGTCATGTTTCCCATATCTCCCAGATAGAAAAAAAAATGGAAAGAGGTAAATGAGGGAATTGAAGGACTCTGACTATGGAGCAGTTTCATCAGTTCAGACATCAGATAGTCCTTAAAGTTTTTTTCTCACTTATTTGCCAAAGGCAAAAACTTTTCTAAATCATCACCCAATCTTGGTCACCATTTCTCATGTCAGATGAGAGATGCCAATATACAACAAAAACAACAACAATAAGTTATGCAGTAGTTATGCATGAGTGGATATTTAAGGAATGGAAGAGCCATGATCTTTACCTTTTGAGAGAGAAGCTCCATTGAGGAGATCATGTAGCCTTGAAGAAACTGAAGAAGGGCCTGAAATTTAGAACTCAATCGTAAAGCAATTTTTCTAATTTTCTCCAGATTAAAAAATGTTTCAAGTTAAAATCATTGCCATCACCATTATACTCTTTGTGTTCTCATCTTTTCAATAAGATTCAAATAGAGACAATCCAGACTTTGTCTGGGATAGCAAAGTTGTTATCCTGATATAATTCTTTTATATTCAATAATCAAAAGACTATTACAGAAGTGGATTAAAGAACTCCATCTGTGGTTGAATAAAGGTATTGGGATATAAGTTCATTCTCTACAGGTTCACTGAAAACATCCTCAGTAAAATTCAAGTAGCAATCAGGGCAACAGGGATACCATGTACCTTATTTTGGTTTGCATATGAATTTTGTTTCTTTGACCAGTTCTCTCAACTTTAAAAATGATGACTATTTGGGAAGTTATTATGATGTTATATTATTAGTCCCGCTTTTTTGTTGTTGAGTTGTTTTAGTCATGCCCAGATCTTCATGAACTATTTGGGGTTTTCTTGGCAAAGATACTGGAGTGGTTTGCCATTTCCTTTTCTAGCTCATTTTATAAATGAGGAAATTTAGGTAAAGAATATTAAGTGACTTACCCAGGGTCACACAGCTAGCCTGTGCCAAGTGTTTGAGGACAGACTTGAACTCAGGTCCTCCTGAATCCAGAGATAGTGCTTCATACACTGTGCCACCTATCCACCCTGCCACCCTGTTCTCCTAACCACTGCTAGTATACCCTACTACCCTACTGAGCAATGATGATAATATCTTAATGATGTGACATTGCAGATAGGATACGACAAAGATTAGATATGTGGCTTTTGGTACATCATTTAAGTCTTCTATTGCTTAGCTTCTTACACACAATATATTTCAAAAATGTAAGATTAGAGATATGTCTAAGAAATGTTTTTTTTTTCCTTGAAATTTGTAGTATCTAAGTACACATGTTGTCTTTAGGACTTAACTCATTTTTATTTGAAATTACCCTCTGTCCCAAATGTTTTTTATCTCCTTTTGAAACTTCATAATTTGTAAATTAAGGCAGCCAGAAGAATTAATATTTTTTTCAAATAACATTCATCATTTCCAATGTATCCATTCTTTCCATTCTTCTTTTCTAGGATTATATAGAGTAAATTGAAAAATATTATAATGAAGACCAAAATAAATTGTGGTGGCATTTCCTCTGTCTTTTACAAATTCATTGAAAATATGTATAGTAGCCATGGCAAGTTCTCACCATTATGGTATCTGGTCCTGTGGATAATCCACATGAGAATGGCCAGAGGGTTAGTACCAACAGGGCTAAGATAAAATGCAAATTTAGATTGGAACAGGGAGAGAAATGGGAATTCTGTTGTGGAGGAGGCTAGGGAAAAGAGGATTTAGAGTGTCATATCAGTGTGAGATTTCTTCATTTAAATAGCTTATTATGTTTCCATTTTGATGACTCTTACTTCCCACACTCTGCTTTCTTAACACTTTCTTACAAATAAGAAAGTGTGTTTTTCTACACCTCTAAACTAATGATTCCTCACTCAGCAAGGCTTGCACTTATTAAAGCTTTTTATTGCCTCTTTGCTTAAAGAGGTGTTTGAAGTCAAGCAGGTAGGAAAATCCAGAGGGGGATCTATTTGAATGTATTCCTAATGGAACAAGGGGATGAAAGAAAAACAAGCCACTCTTTTTTTTTTTTTCATTCTCCATAGTTACATCAAGATTCTCCACATTAAGTATATACTGTAGAACTAACTCTTGGTTATGACTATCTCAAAATAGTGAATATAAATCTGAAAGTTATAGAAGCATGTGAGATATTTCCAAAATAGAAGCTTGGATAAATTAATTCATTTCCTTTAACAAAGCTAATGAAGAAGGTGGGTCTTTTTCACTAAAGATCACCTTTATCACTTTCAACTACTGCTTCAGACCACCATAGACATAAGGAAGATCTAATTCATCATTTAAAAAAATACTGAAAAGTACATTTTTCTTTCCTCAGACATTTCTATGTGTGTATATGAATATAAATGTATGATATCCTATAGATGACATTGGAGATGTTACCATTTTCTTTTCTTCCAGGTGAAAAAAGCTATCAAATAGTTCTCTTCCTGCCAACTGTACTAACTGGTAGACTTCTGCACAGATGCTTTTGTAGAGGCAGCTGTATTGAGTTTGTACAAGGCCAATACAATGTGTGTTAATCTTTACAATAAAGATGAGGCTTGAATGTGTAAAATCTTACAATTAAATAGACAATAGAAGTGTTACATTCTAGCTTTTCCATTTCTTAGGAAATGTTTTCCTGAAAGGTTTATAATGCCTTTTAATTTGATCTTGAATTTCAATCAATGGCATTTTAAATTGAATTTTCTCAGTTGCTATGATCTGGGTTCAAATTCCACTAGTAAACACCTGGACAACCTTGAACAAACCACTTAAGCTCTCCAAGCCTCAGTTTCCTGATGTGTAAAATAGGGGAGTTGATCTAGATGATTACTCAAATCTTGGTCACTTCTAAGATTCTCTGTTTATGTGGAGAATTTCTTATCAATTAGTGCTATATAAAAACGGGATAGATTTCCTCACAAGATTGTAATACAATTACTTGAAGTGAGCGCACCATTAGTCAGGTACACGGAGAGAGAATTTCTGCATCTGGTAGGTTTGAGTACAGGAACTCTGAAGTATTCTGAAGCTCTAAGCTTCTCCTTCTTGCCTATCATATTTGGAATATTCCCTAATTTAATTTAATTATGCCTTAATTTGTCTACTACTATTTTAATTTTCCATATAACAATCAATGGAACGGTCAACAAACACTTATTAAGCCCTTATCTGATACTGTGCTAACCCCTAGGTTTATAAAGAAAAAGCAAAAAATAGTTATTGCCCTCCAGGAGTTTAGAGCGAAATGAGGGAGATGACCTATACATAAATAGGTAAATAAAAGATACATACAGAGTATTTGGAAGACACTAACAGTTAAGAGGACTGGGGAAAGAACTTGGCATCTTTCATTTGTCAAACATTAATATCTAGCTAAATATACTTTCTAGGATTTTAATTTAGGATTTAAATAAATGCTTATTAGAGAAATAACAAAATGGCATACTGACATATCTCATAAAGTCTTCATACTACTACTGAATTCACCAAAATGTCTTTGTTGTTGTTGTTGTTCAGTCATGTCTGACTCTTTGTGACCTGACTTGGGATTTTCTTGGCAAAGATACTGGAATGGTTTTCTATTTCCTTCTCCAGCTCATTTACAAATGAGGGTTAAGCAAATTGCCCAAGATAACCAATCTAGTAAGCATCTGAGGCTGGATTTGAACTCAGGAACTTGAGTCTTCCTGACTCCAGGCCTGACACTCTGTCCATTGAGCCACCTAGCTGGCCCAAATTTTTCTATCATGCCACAGAAACGTCTTTCCCCTGGAATCTTGCTCTACCCCTTGACTTCTTATATAGAAGATCGCCTCCAAGCAAGTTGCCTCTTCCCCTGATTAGCTCTTTTCTCCCAGAACCTCCATACTAAAGAGATCACCCAACTTTGTCATGTCTCCATTCTTCTCCAAGCTACACTCCTAACACTGTGGACTTCCTATACCATATTCCCACTTGTACACTCCCTTTTTCTTCTGCTTTTCAACTTGCTTTTATGTGTTGTCTTACACTATTAAAACTCAAGTTTCTTGAGGGGAGGGGCTTTTTCTTTTTGCTTACATTGGTATTCCTAACACTTAGTACAGGGTCTGGCACATAGGGAGAATTTAATAAATGCTTGTTGACTTGACTTTAAAGACTTTAATTAATATTAATGTAACCTTCTTTTAGAAGTCAAACCCCTAATGTGACTTTGTGGTCCTGGTGACTACAAAGTTGTCTCTGGCTTTGCCTCTGATTAGAGCCTCCCAACGAAAATTTCTGTGTTAAAATTCTATTGGTCTACTTGATACACAATTATTGTATACCATACCCAATGGAACATAAATGAAGCCCTTACTTTCCCTTTTTTCTATTCAGTGAATGCTAAATGAGGTACAAATAATTTTATATATAGATAAAATTTCCCTTTGGAATTGTTCAAGATTTAAGAATCTAGAGTCTATTAGGTTGAGAGCTATTTACTAGCATAGTACACTGAAAGTTGTTTGAACTATTTCTGGAATTAGGGACCCAAGTAACAACTATAGGAAGCTGGTTGACATCTCAGTTGTGTCTCAGTATTCAGCCCTTTTGCCATATTCTTTCAGGTTTTCTTCAACTGTCTTGGGTCCCTGTCCTAAAGACATTTACATCCTAACATGAGAAGACTACATTTTAAAAAAAGTTGTGGACGGGGCAGCTAGGTGGCTCAGTGGTAGAGCACTGGCCCTGGATTCAGGAGGACCTGAGCTCAAATCCAGCCTCAGACACTTAATACTTACAAGCTGTGTGACCCTGGGCAAGTCACTTAACCCCAATTGTCCCTCACCAAAAAAAAAAAAAAAAAAAAAGTGGTGGAGACCTGCATGAGAGGTAGAGGAAGTACTCAGGGAGGATGGAGGTAGCGATGGGGGACATGATGAAATCCAGACAGTCAGAAGGGAGACTGGGAAAAGAGTGAAAAAGGATGTGGCTTGTCCTCAAAATGTGGCTTCCAGGAGGAACTCACCATTGAATGGAGATGGCTTCAGAGTAGAGGTATATTCCAGTGCAAGACAGAAGCTAAGGCATGGTGACAATTTAGAGGTTCTGTGTCTTATGAGGCTGCTGCGAGGTCTTCTAACCTTAAGTATGAAAGTGGTATGAATGACAGACCTGACACAGAGTATAGAAGAAGGTTTCCCGAACTTGTAAGGAGATCTAAAAGAGGACAAGAATGTATGGTGATAGTTCTGTTTGAATATACAGCCCTTCTCATGATCATCTCCTCAGCAAAATAGCACTGAGGCAGTATGCATGCTGCCCTACAGAGAGTGAGAATTCTATGAGGCCTAAGGAGGGAGGACATCCACCATTATATACTCTATATGCACCGTCATATGAGCATTACATGGGCACCATATAAACAAGTGTAAAACCTTCATCAATACAAAAAGCAAGCTAACAAATAAACCCCTTTGTGATTTAGCTACTTACTCCAGCAGCGACTACTGGTCAGCTGTATCCCTGAAATCTTACTTAATTTCCCTTTATGCTTCACCCCCTTGAGACTTAACACTTAACATCCTATCTGTTCTGCTTCTGTTAACTACCTTTTAACATGGTTGGCCTTTCTCTAGATTATCATAGTTTCATAGTTTATAACATAGTCACACAGTGCATGGCACATAGTAGGTGCTTAATAAATGTTTATCTATGGATTATATCTCTATTCACAATTAGCAAAGACATGGCTATATAAGGGAATGATTATCTTTGGGAATTACCTATAGCTCTCTAGATTTACCTAGATGCCAGTACCATACTCTTTTAGGTTTTCTTCAGTTGTCCTGCGTAGGTAGTTGTGCACAAGTTGCCTTGTCAGCAAGTTGATTCTCATCTTCTTTAAGGGTACCCTCCAAGGATGTTGTAATATACGACAAACCTATACATTCCCAATAGTGGCTTAGGGAACATAACAATAACTCCAAATTCTCCTTAATGCCCCTTCTAATGTGTGTTCAAATCTTAATGTGTGTAAAAATCAATTTCCCCACACCAAAAAGCACTATCCATCTCATAGGACCTAATATTAAAAATATAAATTGAGGTCTGTCAGCAACCGTGAATAATGTTGCTATTCCTAGAAACAATGAGGTCACCCCAGTAGGTACTTCATTCAGAAAATAATCCTTAATCCTCTGGGTTTTAGTAGATGGTTTTGTTAAAACCATGTTGTTGTTTTTTAAATCACCTGGTAGATAAACTTCTGTTGTTGAGATTCTCTGCACTTAGCTAGGAAGGTTCTCACATGAGAGGCATACGTTACCTCTTGGCCCATACTCAAATACTTTTCCCCTCTCAATGATTTATAAGAACACGTGTTCCACTGGTCCAGTTTGGAGAATGCATAGTCACCTCTACAATTCAATGAGGTATCAGAGTAGGTCTTTAGTGGAGGTGGATTATAGTTAATATTATTAAAACATTCCCCTTATTAACTTATAAAGAGCTAAAAGTTCCTATTTATGTTTTGTTTTAGGAATTGAATGCCATTGGCTAAGGGGAATTCCAGCATATTTTTATTGAGATGTTATCCAACAGCTCTTGAGTGGGGTCCAACAATTTTCTCCAGTGAGATTCTTTGTTGAAGAAGAAAGAATTTGCCTGTGGCATTGGGACTCAGATCATTAAATTTATTGAATGATGTTTTTTTTTTCTTTGTGGTTGTTATTTAATTTATTAAACCAGCATAAGAATTAGCCTATGTTGAAAAGTTAAAGGGGGGGAATTAGAAGTCTATTCTGAGGGAAACATTTTTGCCTAAATAATTTTAATTTTTTTAGGTACAGAGTGTTTTCCCTCCAGATTTCATAAAACTGGCACCTTCCTTTAAACTCATCTTTCTTACTGAAAAAAAAAAATACTTTAGTGAGAAAAACTCAAAAGTCAATTTAAAAAAATTCTAGAATGAATATACAACACTAATGAACCCCTTTCTTTCATAATCATGTGCTTCCATCTAAAGCCAAGAAGCCTGAGAAAATCCCTGCTCAATTCTGTGATTCTGTGTAGCACTTGCTTATGAGGGTATATACTCTCATATTATGTTTCAACTACCTGTCTTCCATAGCTCAGAGGGAGAAGACTTGAGACTCTTGATGGGAGTGTGTTAAACCTTATCATGAGTAGCCTTTTCATCCTGGAGATATCTCTGCTCCTACAGCTAGCTCTCTCCTTAGATTGATGAAGTCCTAACCTGAAGTACCATTTCATGAATGTCTCAGTCATCCACCTTCTCTTTTCTCCTGACTCTCCAGACTTTTCTATTTCTTCCTTAGCAGCCTCCCATGTGGGCATCCTCCACTTTCCAGATTTCTTCTCTATATAGTTTTTTTCATTAAAATATAAATTCCTTGCGTGTAGAATGTTATTATTTTTGTTTGTATTTGTATTCCAAGCCTTGGGTCAAGATCTGAAACACTGTAAGCAAACAGTAAAGAATACTCTCTCTCTCTCTCTCTGTGTCTCTGTCTCTGACTCTGTCTCTCTGTCTCTGTCTCCCTGTTTCTATCTCTTTTTTTCTCTGTTTATCTATCTCTGTTTTTCTGTTCTTGTCTCTCTGTCTCTTTGTCTTTCGATGTCTGTCTACATCTTGAAAATTGTCTGATGACAAAAAAATTTTTATAAACAAAATCTTTCCTTATACTTCTTTTACCTTTGAAAATATCATACCCCTTACCTCCTGTTCTGCAGAATGATGAATATAATCTAGATCGTAAATTCTTCTTTGACTATTTTTATATTTTGCTCAACAGTTAGTAACTTATTTCCCAGTAATTTAATGTCCATAGGACATTAACAAACATAGAAATGCAAACCAAAACAATCCTGATGTTTGACCTCACAGCCAGCAAATGAGTAAAGGTGAAAAAAGACAGGAATAGTCAATATAGGAATTGTGGAAAAGCAAGCACACTAATCAATGTTGGTGGAATGGAGAATTGGTACAACAATTTTATTGTTTTTTTTTTGTTGTTGTTGTTGTTGTTATTGTTTTTGCAGGGCAATAAGGGTTAAGTGACTTGCCCAGGGTCACATAGCTCGTAAGTGTCAAGTGTCTGGGGCTGGATTTGAACTCAGGTCCTCTTGAATCTAGGACCAGTGCTTTATTCACTGTGCCACCTAGCTGCCCCAAGTGGAACAATTTTAGAAACCAATGTGGAGTTATGCAAATGAAATGACAAAGCTGTTCATACCCTTTGACCCAGAGATTCCATTGCAATGCATGTGACTTAGGTAGGTCACTGATTGCACACATGCATGCTCCCCCTCCAATAACAACAAAACAACATACACACTCCACTTAAACCAAAATATTTATGCTATCCCTTTTTTTTGTAAGAAAGAACTAGATAAACCGTAGATACCTCTCAATTAGGCCCAAATGTCTTCTGTTCCAAGAACCCCTTTCAAAAAAAATATACAACAAAAAGTGTTATCAACTCCCAGGGAATTTATTATCCAATACATAATATGCTTTTAGATTTATTCATTAAGTGTTTATATTAACTATATATGATGGAACTTTTATCCTCCCAAATTTCCAGATTCAAATTTACATCATGAAATTATCATTAGAAAACAAAAAATTTATGTAATCATAAAAATTCTAAATATAAATTCCAAAACTATTTGGAAAATAATTTCAAATGAATAATGTGGGGCATCCTGTAAGAGTTAAAAGAAGAGATCCTGTAAAACATCATATTCTTTCTATTATCTGTAAGCTTTCATGTAAAATTTATTTTATTCATTTTTAAATATAAGTAACATTTTAATAAATTAAGTTACAATGCTGACAATTTTAACACAAATAATTATATATAAATAATTGTATTGTTAAACATTTTATTTGAACATTCTAAAATAATATTTGGCTCAACATATTAAAAACACTCTTAAACCCTCTGGTTCCTTATCAGTTTTATTTCAATCAATCAATAAACATTTGTTAAGTACAACTATGTGCCAAGAACATTGGTAAGCTATTTATGAATTTTTCCTGAAAATAAGAATAAAATGAAAATGCTTGATCATAAAATAAGTGGTACTATCTCTGGTAAGCAGGTTATATTATACTACTTATACTGGGATACATAAATAAATATTCACAGGGAGAAGATCAAACCCATTTGGTAGGAATTCATTTAACTTCCTAACTCTGCAAATGAGAAATTTCTATTACTTTACCACTCCTAAGCCAAAGAAAGAAGTGTCTTCCTTTCTCCTCAAAATGTAGAAAAAAACATGTAATTCCAGGCTGTTGACCAATCTCAATTAATTAAGACCACTAAAACATTGATATGCTTTTCATGTACTTTGATTTTTTTGGCGGGGGATGGCAATGAGGGTTAAGTGACTTGCTCAGGGACACACAGCTAGTAAGTGTCAAGTGTCTGAGGATGGATTTGAACTCAGGTCCTCCTGAATCCAGGGCTGGTGCTTTATCCACTGTGCCACCTAGCTGCACTTTTTTTCATATACATCCTCTCTCACCTTTTCAAGACCTTGCTGCATAAGTCATCTTCTCACTCTTGAAGTTTTTGTCCTATTATAGTTTTTCATCACCTCTCTCAAACTCAAAATGTCAAAAAATATACTCATCAACTTCTCTCAATTTTCCTTCTCTTGACTTCATTATTTCTGTTAATAGTGTTATCATTCCCCCAGTAATTTATTTTTTTTAAATTGGAATTATCTTATTTCTTCTGCATTCCACAATACTCAGGTTATAGCAAGAGTATATTCATTCTTCATAATTGCCAATAGCTTATGTTACTTTCCATTCTAAATACCACCATGCTAGTTCATGTCCTTATAACTTCACAAATTCCAGTGTATGAATAGATGAATATTTCAGTGAATCTCTTAGTTCAGTGATTTAAGGATTCTTTCCAATGTGTAAGGATCCCAATAAAATCATAATTTTTCTTGCTGTACAAATGTTGTCTGTGTATTCTTCCTATATAAAAGCATGGTATACAGAATAATTATAGGATCATAGATTTAGAGTTGGAAGCAATCTCAGAAGTTATATAATCCTTTCTCCCTTCTATTTTGAAGATGATGAAACCGAGGCCCAAAAAGTGAATTACCCAGGGTCATACAATTTTTAAGTGGCAGCACCAGGATTTAAATACAGTTCTTTCTTGCCCCAAATCCAGCACTGTTATTTGCTGCCTCCAATATTCCATGTCAGTCTTTGTTGAGTGTTATGCCACTCCCTTACATAGGTATGGTTTCCTCATCTTATATTTGTGCAGTTCACTTCTTTAAAATTCAAAAGTAGGACTTTACATTTGTCTTTATGTTATATTTAGTATTTTCAGATTTGTCTTAGCCTCCTAGGATCCTAAGATCCTTTTAGATTTGAAGTCAGATCTAAGGCAGAGGTGTCAAACTTTCATGGGCTGCAAATGGCTGTAAAACTCTTGAGTGTGACCTAAACTAAGTCAAAATCTAATTGGTACAAGTTCACTAAAATAAATAAAAATGCAATACAACATAGATAATATTACCTTGGGGTTTTCCAGGTTAATATGCAAATATTTCTATTTGAGTTTGACAACACTGATGAATATACTAGCTGTTGCTTGCAGATTTGAGTATTCCTAAAAGGTAGAATTTTTAGAACTTCAAAACTAATCAGCTTTTGAGCATCTAGAAATAGAGAAGAGTCAAAAATAACTCTGTTGTTATAAACCTGTATTACTGAGAGGATAATGGTGTGATCAATGGTAATAGATAAGTTAAGTAGAAGGACAGGATTTGTTGAGACAGGGAGCTCATTTTCAACAATGTTGAGTTTTAGATATCAATAAGACATCTAGTTAGAAATATCCAGAAGATGGAGCTTTGAAACTAGAGGATCCTTGTAGATTTGGAAGTCAACTTCATGGAGGTGACAGGTATAACAAAAGAAGATCACTAAGAGAGAAGATATGAGTAAAGGACAGAAATTTGGAGGCAATTCAAGTTTAAAGGATATTTTAGAGTAGATGGGAACTTAGTGTATTTTTTTCAGTTGTAAAAGAAAAGGTTGCACTAGAACATCTCTCACGTCTTTCCAATCTGTTGATTGTATGATAAGCATAAGGAGTCATTAAACAGGGAAAGACTAAAAATGTATTAGAAAGAAGGGATAATTGTTAGAGAAAGAAAACAGTTAATAGGAGGGAAGGGTATAACCTTGGCAAATGCAGATGGTAGAAAAAAAAAGAAAAGGTAAAAATATGCTGCTTTCCCTGAACTATTTCAATAATATAAGGTCATTAACTAAATAAGAAGAGAGGGTAGAGTTGAGGACTTGATAAGAAGTGAGAAAATCTAAAACAGTCATTATACAGAATGACTGAAGGATTCTAAGAGACTGATTTCAATGCAACAATGAAGATGCTATTGAGGAGACCATATCAATTTGTCGTGAACCCAATTCACATGGTTTTGTGATTTCCTCCAGCAGAATCTTCAATTTCTAGAATAGGAGGAAAGGAAGTTGAAAGAATAAATTACTTAAGGTTCATTGGTAGCAGGATTTAGTGGGGGCGGGGTATGGGTTGGAGAATGATACATGGTAAAGGAATCAAGGAGGAAGGAGAAAGCACTGCATTAATTAGAGATTCAAAAGTAGAATTCTAGGGATCATAGAGGTCATTTAGTCTAAACATCTTCATTTTACACATGATGAAATTGAGAGCCTAGGAGGTTGTGCCTTATTCAAGACCATACAAGTAGTATGTTGGCAGGACCAGGATTCAAATCTGGATTCTCTGACTTCACATTCTGCTTTTTTTTTTTCATTGGGAATTTATTTCAAATAATTTCATGGAAAACAAACAATATTTTTATAGACACATTGTGCATTTGTATTGACATTAATGATATTTGTCAGAATAATCTTAGGACTATCCTTGCTTGACTCTGTCCGATTTAAAGCAATTGAGACAAAATGTTATTGTCTGGGAGCAAGAAAATTACACAGAATGGTACAGGATCTGTAGTCCCTTCCACACCATGATACCATCCCCCAATCCCCACCTCTATTATTCATTCTTTGTAGGACTTGTCACTCTTCTAGCTACTTAGAAATACTATGTTGAAGGCCAGGGGAAGGGGTTGCATTTTGATTTGTTTTATCTCCATTGGTTCCCTCCTAGCTCTCAGATTATATACTTTTGAAAAAAGCCATCATAGAAAGGGGTATTTCAAGGATGACAGCAAGAATCAAATGGCTGATGAACCAGAGATTGGATTCATCATATTTATAAGAACAATAATTATAACCTCTCCATGAAGTATGGAACTGAGTCATTGCCTCCTCCCACCCTTAACAGTGGTCCAGAAATCCAGCCTTAAATTTCTTTTGCATTAACTCTACTCAAAGATAACGATTACCATTTAACTCTGCGGTTACATAATCCTAGTGAAATTTTAATGTGGACATCTTGCATTAACTTTCTTCCCTTTAACAACAACAAAAAAAGGAAAAGGTGGCCCCTAAATAAATGAAACTCAATTTCACGGCACATTATCTCTCTCAATTCTTTCCTCACAGCTTTCATTTTCATTAAAATCACAGACAACCATAAATTAATAATTACTTCAGGTTGACTAAATGCAGGCCATACTATTTAGCTCTCGTTTTCTTACAGTGGCCCTTCTTGTTCATGCTGGAAAAATGTTAATTTAGATAATGTGGCTTGCCCCTTGTCATATAATTCTGTTTTGCAGTTTCACTGATCTATAATGGTCTGTTCTTATTAGATAGTATTAACTTTATCTTTTGCTCAATCAAGCTTTACATTTTGCTCTGAAGACAAGTTGTGAAATCTTGGCTGAAATGTGTTATTATCCGTATATCTATTATAATTCTATCCATTTCATTGTGCTATCTGTGTTTACCAACTGATTTGTGATTCCAGGCAGCTGTGAATGTATTGTCCATTAACTTAAAGTGTGTGACATACTTAAGTTAAGAGATACATGTGTAATTCCAACCTCCTGATAGTTATGATTATTTCAAAATGTTCTTTATTGCTGTACAATTTTAAAGGCATAAAGCAGTAGATTCACTTAAATAAAATGTAACTAAAATTTCAAAACCATTTGTATCTGAATATTTTCTGATCTTTGAAAACTTCTGATTAACCTTACTACAAGTTATTTTATTGTTTATTTAAAACCATGTTCCTTCAGATGGCTTCATCAGATATGCTTATAATTTTTAGAGAGATTCCACAGGGAGTACCATTATCCAATAATGCTTTAGTACACTGAAAATAATAAAATACAGGATATGCTAACAAAAATAGAAATGAACATTTCAGTCACTGATCCCTTTGTTGGCAGTATTACTTGTGAAAAAAGATTCACTTTCTTTAAGACATATAAAACTAGCTTGACATAAACACAATTGAGCTTCAACTTTTTTAAAAATAGCCTTATGGAATGAATTTGGGATGAAAATACTTTGAAAATAATAGATATGGTTAAGTATAGACCATGTTGACTGATTCTTTTGGATAAAAGTGAACAGAAAGATTCAGCTGCTTGCTTATAAACATATTTATGTAATTTGGTAAACCAGAATCTCAGCCTTGGCTTTCAGAGAGTAGGCCAATTAAGTAATTAAATTGATTATGTAGGTCAGAGATAAGGGTTTTGAATCCACACAAAAGTATAAGTCAGTAGAAGCCATTACATGAAACTCCCAACCTCTACAGGGCATTCCTCAGAGACCTGAAATATTTAGCATTTCTATGTTCTGTGATGTGTGTTAAACTTCTTCCATAACCTACTTTTTTTTATTGGTGTGCATTCATGCTGTCTTTTTCTTATAGCTAAAACTATCTTTTTGGTTGGTATTGAACCTCTAATCATTCCTACTTTTAGGAGTTTTTTTTTAAATCTTATATACCCAAAGTACAACAGTGCTTTAACTAGGGTGTGTGTGTGTGTGTGTGTGTGTGTGTGTGTGTGTGTGTGTGTAGGTGTGTCTACGTGCTCATGGAACAAATAGAGGAGCAGAACGAAAATTGAAAATAGGGCTGATGCAGAGGATGTTTTCCTCCAGTATGACTTTCAAGAGGTGGAGAGGAAACATGGCATTTCACATGATTCATAGAATTATAGATTGAGAAGGGATGTCAGAAACCATTTGGCCCAACTTCTTCATTTGACAGCTATAGAAACTAAGGCCCACAGAGGTTAAATGACATAACTGATGTCACACATATATTAAACATTAGAGAGTGTATTTGAACAAAGGGTGTCAAAGTACAGGGACCTTGCTTTTTCTACTCTACCACACTTATTCCTTGACTACTTGATGCCATTGAAGGAGTGGCTATTTATGGAAATGTGGGATTGGCTGAACTAGTTCAGAGGCCAGAAATGCATGTGCCAAGGGGAGAAAACACATCCTGAGTATGTATCATTCTTTTGCTCCGGATGGAAGGGCTGTTGTTAGAGATGGCAAGATCAAAGAATGAGACACTTTCACAAAGAGTGGACATGGGATAAGGGGAAGAACTAAATTTTAGCACTCTGGAACAAAGCCTCTAAATTCAAAACATTTTTAAAAGAGATCTGTTAGTGCACTCTCAGTTGCCCCATAGGCCTCTTGTGACCCCTGCCCGAGCCCACTCAATATCTTGTAACCATATTACATTAAGCTCCAAGATCAGATCATATCGCTTTTAACTTTCCTGTCATTCCTGTGTCCATCTAACACTAGTTACCCCATGTCATCATTGCTGACGGCTACATCCTGAGAGCTTCTCTGTGTGTCTCATTTGGACATAAACAGGCACTGAACTGCACCCCATAATTTGAAGAGTCCCAGAGGAAACATTTGTAATTGGTATAGTCTTAAAACAATACAACAATTTAAAATTGATCTGGGAATCTCATTTCCTTCTTTGCACCAAAGCCCAGCTCTTCTGGCTGTAAATACTATTTTGCACGTATCAACACCAGTCAGTACTTTGAATAAATGCTGTTTGCTTAATTATCAAACTGTTTTGGAATGAATTTTATCTCCAAACAAGTAAGCTCTGATATTCATTCCTGTACAGAAAACAAAGGAGTACCAAATTCTGATACATTTAAACTCTTTCCCCTCAAAATCCCCCCAATATTTATGAATGTTGGAGAGGAAAGATAAGAAGAAAAATAAAATACTTTATTATCATACTTTAACTGAATTAGGACAAGGAAGTATGGGGAAATCAATAGGCAAATTTTATTTATTTTTCCTTTTGTTTCCCAGGCTAAGCAATTCAGGGTTCGGGGCAAATGGCGAATGAGCAAAACAATCTGGAGGGATTCCAAAAACTAATCAAGCATCCAACTTTGCAATTCTGTGCTTTGCAAAAAGCATTTAGTTCTTGTACAGCTTAAAATAAGCCATTGCAAAAAACCTTACAACTCAGAAGCAGCTATTCTACTTTCTGGATCAAAATTTTGAAAATATTAATAGTCATGCCATGGACCCTCCTGAACTATGTGCAAAATAGCCCCCAATGTTTCATCAACATGATATAGCTATTACAAAATCCAGAAAGACAAAGGGTGCCATAAATTACTATCTGTGTATCTTACTAGCCTTCACAGAGTAGCTCATTTTACTCTGGTTATATGACCTAAAGGAATTATTTAGTGCAGAGTGGAAGGGGGGAAAAGAGTCTGTGCAGGAGTTAAGCAATTTGTGTTATAATGTTAAGTTGTGAGAAAAAGGCCATAATGTCAGCTAACCAATGACTGATGCTACTAAGTTTCAAGACCATAACTTGCAGTTTATGGAAATGTTAGAACCCTTTAAATGGTGATCAACAATAGAAGGAGCCAGACACCCCCTAGCTATGTGAATGTGCCAGGTCACTAAAACTTTATCAACCTGAGACTCTTGATTTACAAAATAGGCATGATAGACTTTAAGTATTTTCTCACAGAGTTCTTGGGAGGGAAAATGTTTTAGCATGTTAGAGAGCAACATCAGCATGAAATACAATTATAAATATTATTATTATTTCCCTCTCTGGTATTTGTGTGAATATGTGAATAAAAATGACACAGGAAGGGAAGTTGGAGTGGAAGGCAATGTTTACCTTTGGTGAAAATAACCACATTGATGAGATCATAGATATATTGCAACTCCAATTCCCCACTGCTTATAAACTCCCAGAAGGCAGACTATTTTTGTCTTCTTTGTAATCCAGAAATTAGCATACTGTCTATTAGATGGCAGGGTCTTGAGAAATTCTTGATCACATTACTTCTTCACCTTGTCAACTGCTTATTGGATACTTCATACTGGATGCTTCCGGAACATTTCAAACTTGTATCCAAAATAAAATATTTTCTCTCTCCCTCCTTCCCTGCCAATTCTCTTACAAAATTCTTTAGCAGATCAAAATCATCCTGAACTTCTCATTTCCCTTCACCTCCCATATCCAATCAATTACTAGTTGCAAGTCTTGTCAATTCTTCTTCCAGAACATCTCTCACAGCTGTCCCATCCCCATCACTCACAAAGACACGACCCTAATTGCACTCTTCATCATTTCTGGATCAGTCTATTGAAAAAACTTTCTCATTGGTCTCCTTGACTCAATTCTTTCCCCTCTCCAATCTATGTTTCATATGTTGCTGTTGCTGTTGTTGTTGTTGTTGGTGGTGGTGGTCCTTTATTCTTGAAGAGGTCCATGACATTGGGGTGATGTCATGATTTGCACTGAATTAGATTTAAGTGAGGGAGAGTTGTGGGAAGGCTGTGCAAAGTCACCAACCTCAATATCTCCTCCAGGGCCACCTGGGTCCAGGGGCAAGTTATATATCAAGAAGACTGAAGATGGTCCCAGGCGTTTTATAAGGCAATTGGGGTTAAATGACTTGTCCAAGGTCACACAGCTAGTAAATGTCTGAGGTGAGATTTGTACTCAGGTTCTCCTGACTCCAAGGCCAGTACTCTATCCACTGCACCAACCAGCTGCCCCTAGCAGTTCCATATAGCTGCTAAAATTATAACCAAAACACAGGCTTGACCATGTCACTCTGTCCTTCACCTATAAGGCACAATGAAACCTTACTGCCTGTAAGAATCAAATACAACCTCCTCTGTTTGGCAGCTAGAGCTCTTAACAATCTGGCTATTATATTCCTTTCCAAGCCTACTATGTATTACTCCTGTTCATGTAGTCTATGGTCCAATAAAAATACCTCTCTTTCTGCTCTCCACATATAACATTCTATCACTCATCTCTGTGATTTTGCACAGGCTTGTCCCATGCCTGGAATGAGCTCCATCCTCACTCTTACATTTCAGAATCCCTTTCTTCAAACCTCAGTTCAAATGATATTTCCTTCATGTAGTCCATCTCTATTAAAAAGCTGCTAGTTCCTGTCCCTACCAAATTACCTTGAATTTATTTTGTAAATATGTATATGACTATATAAATGTATGTATATATATATAAACATATATACATATTTTCATGTACATGTAAATACATACTTGTACGTTTCTGTTTCTATGTGTCATCTCCACTGAACTCAGGGAATGCTTCATTTTTATCTTTGTATTCAATTGCCTAGTACAGTGCCTGGCATGTAGTAACTTAATAAAAAAATCTTAATAAAAGTTGATTGATCTATTTTTTATCTTAGGATAATATCATCATTTTTCTTTGGTCACTTTAACTCATTTATGTTGAATATGCTAACATAAATAATAAGAACCTAATACAACAATAAATCATAAATATTCATATTTTTCAACTGAATGAAGAAATATTTGGAACTAATAATGAGTTATTCTTGCAGTCTAGTAAAGGGATCTTCAGATATTTTGTGAGGAGTTATGTTTCATTTTTCTTTTAGCCTTGGGATCACATAGCATGAGAAGACAGATGCAATTAGAGATATCTAGACTGTAAAGAGCTTATAAGAAAAATCAGAGCTAGAGATATAGATTGGTGAGTCATCTGAATAGAACTAATACAATTGTTTGAGTGAATGAGATTTCCAAAGGAAAAATACATATAGAGAAGAAAGGTCATGGGTGGAACATGGATGGATAGTGAATACCCCTAGCTTGAGGAATCAGCAAGAAAATGAAAGGCGAATGAAGGAGACAAGAGTTTTTGAAGAAGTATTGGAAATAGATAATCAAGAAAATATGGCATCTATGAAGTCAAAGGATGAGAAAGTATCTGGAAGGACAGAGTGGTCAATTGTGTTCAAGACAACTGAGTGCTCAAGGATAATGAAGTCTTAAACAGTCCACTGGATTTAATCAATGGGACATGACTAGTGACCCTTGAAGAAGGAGCTCCAGGGAAGTCATAGGAATAGAATTCTAATTGTTATGTGTTGCTTCTCAAAGTCAGTGATTTCCTCAGAAAACTTTTTCTAAGGAACTTAAATTGGTTTTACAAAAAGTGGAAGGCAAATCTAACTTCTGACATTTGAGCAAAAAACCAACCAAACAAAGAAAAACAATGCTATGCCTGCAAAATTCCAACTACTGGGAATGTTAAGGCTCTGGGAAGTCTTCATATGGGTAAGTAGTTATTAATAATATAGCAGTCACTTACTCCAGTAACAGTAATTTTGGGGGTGGCTTTTCTCCCTTCTTTCAGTTCTCTAGAGAATGCATCCTGGGGCAGCTAGGTGGTGCAGTGGATAGAGCACCAGCCCTGGAGTCAGGAGGACCTGAGTTCAAATCCAGCCTCAGACACTTAACATTTACTAGCTGTGTGACCTTGGGCAAGTCACTTAACCCCAATTGTCTCACTTAAAAAAATTAATTTTAAAAAAAAGAGAAAAAAAAAAGAATGCATCCTTAAACACCTTTAAAATAATGTTGTGTCACCCATGTATACTTCTTCTAGTTCAGCAACATTGCTTTCTTTAGTTCCATTTCCACTACTTTATGTAACACATTGGTCCTGTTATGTTAGAATCCAAATGTGGAGGCTCCATTGTAATTATTGTAGAAGAGAGTCAAAGGTTCATGGTGAAGAAAAGTACACTGTGGCACATCACCAATGGAGAATTGTGTTAAAAAGCAGCAGCAGAAGGAAGTCTACATTAAACATCAGAGAGATCAGAAAAGTAGGTTCTTTAGTCATGTAATGAAACCAAGGAATAGTCAATAGCCACTTCATGTCATGTAAGTGAAAGAAGGCCTCACCACCTTAGGGTACTAGATGGAAAATCTTATTGACATACACAGACAACAATCACAAAAGATATAGTCAGGAAGATTATGACAATAAAGATAAATAAAGGATAGTACAAACACATGAAAATAGTCTGGAAGTAGCTATGTGGAGAAATATGTATAACACCTATTTATAGGCCCTCTATTAAAGATAAGGAGTACTTTTTGTTTTGGGGGGTTTTTTTTAGTGAGGCAATTGGGGTTAAGTGACTTGCTCAGGGTCACACAGCTAGTAAGTGTTGTGTCTGAGGCCGGATTTGAACTCAGGTACTCATGACTCCAGGGCTGGTGCTCTATCCACTGTGCCACCTAGCTGCCTGGAGGGGTACTTTTAAAAGGAGAGGATTGCAAAATTGTGGTATAATTCACTCAATCAGTAAACAAGTATTTATTAAATACCTACTATTTTATCTGCTAGGCACCATGATAGAGGATGGGAATAGAAATACAAAGAATGAAACAATCACATGTCATAATAAGGTAGAGAAGAATATTTATGCTAATATATAGCATAAATATAATGTGAATACATGTTTAAAATACAAAACAATTAAGACAATGTGGTTTGGAAGGGAAAGCACTAGAGTTGGGAATTGAAGTATACCAGGAAAGACTTCATGCAGAAGATTTTATGGCATAGGTATCCACAAGAGAGGGTAAAATTTATTAGAATACTGTGAATTAGGGATGTTTGAATGGCAAGATAAATCTGTAATTGGTACAAATGAAGGAGGCAGGGCTTTATATTAGCTAATAAGACCTGAAAACATATTTTGGGATAAGGGCAACCCAAAAAGTGATATTCTCCCCATGATATACTGAAAGCCCTATATAAATGCCCTTTGAGGAGTATTCACATTCTGCCCTCCCCACCGCCACTTATATAAACAAGTCAGGAGGAAGAACCACTGAAATAACAAGTATTTACTAAATGCTCAGTGTTGCCCCAGGTTTCGGTAGGGTATGAAAAAGAAACAAGAGGCATGGTTCTTGATAGCATTGAGGTATAATATAGATACATGGTCTTTGAAGTAAGGGAGCCTACATCTCTAAAGCAGGGCTTCAGAGTGGGTTTAAATGAAGACTCATGGATAGGTGGTAATTTGCCCCATAGATCTTATGACCTGATTTTTACTCCCAAACCTCTGATTCTTTTAAACTTCCCTATTTCTTTCTAGAGTACCACTATCTTTTCAAACACTCAGATTCACAAACTTGATGTTGTTAAAAACTACTCACGTTTACTCATTCCATATATTGAAGTAGTTGCCAAATCTTGTCTATTCAGTCTTTAATATATATTTTAGGTAAATCCCCTTTTCTTTACTGACACAACCACCTACCAGCCAAGTTCAGGCTCCCATCATCTCTCCCTTAGATTAAGTGTCTCTTAATTTTCCCCACTGCCTCTCATCTCTACCCACTACCATTCATCCTTCACATGCCTGTCAACCTAATTTTCCATCTATACAAAGAGAAACAACATTGCTGCTCAAAAAAATGTAAGTCATTATTTGATGATTTTTCTGTGTATCCTTCAATTTTTAAAGTATCTTAAAAGAAAAAATTCACTTGCTTGGCTGGCTACATTGATCAAATTAACGGAACAATTAATTACTAACAAGCAATTATTATTTAAAATTCCATTCTTTCCCTCAGGACATACACAAGGATGCTTCAAAAAATGAAGCATATTCAATCACATTGCTCTCACTAAAATATGATCATTGATAATATTTATTGAAAACAAGAAAGTTGTATTATATATTTTAAAAATATTTATTCACTTTTACCTCATCCTTTTAAATGTCTATTTTATAAAGTATATAACATATTGTTATAATGTGTATATGCACAGATATAAAATGTAAACCTATATGCATGTATCAGAAATTATCAATTTTTTAAAATTATAGGATGTTACCAAAAAAGTCTGAAGACTATTATTCTATTCAGTGAGACGAAAATTCACACACACATATACATTTAAAGAATAATTATGTATTTAACTGTATACTGCAACTGATGAGAACTAAAGGAATATAGGTTTATAAGACAAAGAAATAATGGACTAGAGCATTCACAGATATCCCTACAGAAGGAAAGACTAGATGTGCTGTTATCCCTTGAAGAATGGGTTATGATTTAATGAAGTAGACAAAAAGGTGAACTTTCCTTGAAGGAAGAAGAGGATAAGTAAAGGCAAGAATAAGCTTGGTCTGTTTGGAAGAAAGTGAAGAAAGTAGCCTGATAAGAGCCAAGATTATATACTAAATAATATTGGAAAATATGGGTGCAGAGAAAGTTTTGTTTTTGAAACCAGGTAAAGGATGTTGACGCAGCTAGGGGGAACAGTGGATAGAGTACTGGGCCTAGAGTCAGGAAGTCTCCTCTACCTGAATTCACATCTGGCCTCATATACTTACTAGCTGTGTGACTGGGCAAGTCATTTAACCCTGTTTGCCCTCAGTTTCCTCATCTGTAAAATGAGCTGGAGAAGGAAATGGCAAACCACTCATGTATCTTTGCCAAGAAAGCCCCAAAATGGGGTCACAAGAGTTGCACACAACTAAAACACCTGAACAACAACAAAGGATGTTGAACTGGGCTGTGGCAAAAGGGAGACATTTTCAATTCATTAACAAAGGAGTGAAATGATGAAAATGATCACTCAAAAGATCAGATTAATTGTTAAGATACAGAATTGAATGGAGAGGACAGAAGCTAACAGAGATAGGAAAAGCAAGTAGGAAGTTTCCGAGGCAATAAAAATACAAAGCAATTATGGCTTAGTCTAGGAGAGAAGTAGTAGATTGTAAAAGGTGGTTTGGTGGTTGGCTGGTTGTTGTCCATTCTTGAATAGGAGCAAAGTGGCATCACTATGTTAGAGTCAGATTACATGTGTCCAACTGTAGCTGATAAGACAAATATGAACTTGGAATGCTCTACCACAAGTTGGGCACAAATAGTCCATGTGAACATTTGGGGAGGATTCTCTAAATCCTGCTCATTCTGCATTTCTTTTGAGCTACTTCAATTCTACTTTACTTATAGAGCATAATACTTTCTTTGATGAAGGCATGACATGCTGGGCAATACTATACCAGTGTCTCCCATGTCATGTAATCAATTCCAAAGTTCTTCAGAGAGACCTTGAAAGTATCCTTGTATAGCTTCTGACCACCATTTGAGTGCTTGCCTTTTTTGTGAGTTCTCCATAAAGTAGTCTTTTAGGTAAGCATACCTTTGGGACCTTTTAAAGGAAGAAATGAGAATACAGTGACAGGGTAATCTTAGGTGATGGAGAGAGAACACACAAATATGATTACACATTTCTTTCCTAAGATGATTAGAAGAATGAAATCATTGACAGATATTAGGTGGTTGGGAAAAGGATCCATTCTGATATCTGTGGAAGGGACCCAAATATAGATTCATCAGGGTCATGTAGTGCAAGTTGGGAAGATATATGATTTCTATTGCTTAATGCTTAACTCCTTTGTGTAAAAATATAAAATCACTTATGATTCTCCCTAAAAAATGATTTTCTTTTTTTCATTCTTATTAATGAGAATAACACATTACTGATTATGTTACAATATTTATTAACTACATTCACCTTCTCATGTAAAAAAAAGCTATTCAATTATTTTACATTAAGCATGTACTCAAATTTATATATATATATATATATATATATATATATATATATATATATATATATATATATATAATTTAGGTGTTGTGAAAACATAAAGGACTGTAAGGCTAATAATATACAGAAACTTCATCATTTTAAAGTGTTAATTGGCATCTGTACTGAAGTACAAAGAAAATCATAATTCAAGGTTGGAACAATGAAGTTATTTAACAAAACTTTTTTTATTAAATTGAAACAAAAGTCATGGATTTGTGATTCCATTGACATAAGAACTCATATATCTAGTAAATATTAGAGGCAAGATATGGACCCAGGTCTTTTTTTTTTTTTTCCTAAGGCCTCTATCTACTATACTGTGCTGGAAAAAAAAAAAACACCTTGCTTTTTTAACTCAATAAAAATGTCATATTTTCATTTGTTTACACTCAATAAAGATTTTTTTCATTTGAAATGAACAGAATTTTTTACTCCTGATCTCAAGAAGTGATTTTTATTTTCCTTTGCTTTTGTTTTTGGTTTTTGTTTGTTTGTTTTTTTTTTTTTTTAGTGAGGCAACTGGGGTTAAGTGTCTGAGGCCTGATTTGAACTCAGGTCCTCCTGACTCCAGGGCCGGTGCCCTATCCACTGCACCACCTAGCTGCCCCTTCCTTTGCTGTTAAAGACAATTATAACATTGTCTCTGCAATTACAATCAGCCCATTTTCCGCGCTTAATATGTTAAATCATATAATACAAAATTGCTTGATGAATCTTATTTATTCGCAGCATTTTTAGTCAATGACTCCCTGATATTGCATATTACATAATTATAGATTGTTCAAAAGTCTTAGTTCAGTTTTCAGATTTAATTACAAAAATAGCAACTGATATTTTGGGGACATCCTCTATAAAGTTAATGGAATTCTATAAAATCCCTCCAGCCTTTTATCCACCTGTTAGTCTTTCCCTGGCCTCAGAAAGCAGCTGAATTTGTCTGCTACTAACAATGCGATGGGAATGGAATGTCTGGCTTGTCCGTATCCAGGTGGTGAGATTGTACATGGGAACCACTGGTTGTGGAAAAGTGTATGGTTTTCCTGGAAAACAAATCCAGGAAATATATTGCTGTATAGATTGCTTTTTATGCATCGAGAATAGTGTGAAGTTCTGTTATATCCATTCCTCAGACCAAATTTAGATCATGAGTAATGGAGTCATTCAAAGTTTACTTACAGGAACATGGTTATTGTTCAACCTGTGTCTCTCTGTGTTACACAAGAGGATTTCAATCAAAATTTAAAAATTGTAGGAGAAAATAAAGATCTTTCTAAAAAATTACACTCCCTTATATTAAAAGAACAGAGAAGACAAATTATACCGTATAGTCAGCCTCAGAATCATTAAGACCAGGGTTTTGATTCTATCTCTGACCTACACTGAGTGTGTGACCATTGACAAGCCATTTTAACTCCTCAATTATCCAGACTACTCTCTAAAATCATAAGTAGCAGAATAGATATTACTCTGCATTAAAAAAAAAAAGATTTCTTCCTTAGGTATACCCACTATCAGTGAAATCACAGTCTGTAGATTCCTCAACTTCCTCCTATAAGATAATAATAATAGAATTCAAAACTATTTATTTTTTAAATTTCAAATTAGTTTACTACCAATATTATTGTCAAAGGTAGCAATTGTGTAAAGAATAGAGAATATAATATGCTTAGATCCAGGAAGATAAGAGTTAATGTGCTACTTTTTACACATAATGGATGCATGACCCCAAGAAAGACCCTTCCCTACTCAGTGTTCTAGACCATTCATCTGAGATAAGTGGCTGAAAAAAATGGCACACCGGTTTGATTTTCTTATCCAAAAGATTTCTATACCAACCAAATCCCTGGTCTGTTTTCTGTCCCTAATATTTTGTTTGTCCAATATTGGAATCATTCTTCTTTTTCAGTACTTTTTTTGTCTTTTGAGTCAGGGTGAGAACAAGAAAGTGCTCTCAAATAATGTCTGTCTTCTCAACATATGGTGAAAATATATGTCTTTTCAGAAATGGTATCAGAAGGATACCAGATTCTGCTGGGTAGTAAATTTACTCATGGTTGGTTGGGATAATATTTTAACCAAATCCAAACACTGCATTTTTTTTCTAAAACCAGTCTATTTACCCTACGAAGTGATGAAACCATTCATATAAAAAGAATATTGAGATCACTAATTGAAAAAATTTATATATCATTGTCCACATTGTATGTGTGCTTTTTTATGGATTAAAGGAAAACTTTTAAAAGATCAGAATAAAAAGATTTGGACTAGAATTCTGTTCATTGAGGAAGGAAACTTTTAGCAGTATCATTTTCTACTCAGTTAAGCAGCTGAGGCTGACTTCTACCAATAACAGGGGAATGACTTAGAAATAGGGGTGAGGGAGTAGATGAGGACAATCCTTGAATTTTCTGCATTTGACTGTTGAGAAAGGAATTGATGTGAAGTAAGAGAAGAATATACTAAGTATTCAAGGTCATTCACAATTTGGCTCCAACTTTCCTTTCTGGCCTTATTTCACAGTACACTCATTCACATAGCCTTCCATTTCAGAAGATGAGACTATTTAACATTTCTGGAATAGATACCCCTTTTTCTCTCTGTGTCCTTCTTCTTGATGTTCTCTTAAATGCCATCACCCATGTCTCTACCTAATATCTTTATTGATTTATTGATTCCAGATTTGATAGGAGAGATAGTTTCCAGTGGAGGGTCTTCCAGAGACAATCCAGAGTTTCCTTCTTCTGAAGATGTCACTTTCAAATGTATCTTAACTCTTAGAGTCAGAACATTTTCTATATAGAGAGAGCTAAATCTAAGCCCATCTTGTCCTGTCACATGTGAAAATATAATACTTGATCCTGATTATGCCTATGGTTTTCTTTAATTTTTTAAAGGCCAAATCAACCTTTGTTTTACCTCCAGGGCATATGACATAGTCTATTAATGTTTTCCTCCCCAAAACTTAATCATAACTTAACTTTTTCTCCTTCTGGAAAATAGCAAAATAACCTTAATAAATATGCTCATAGTGGCAGGTAAGGGGAATATCAAAAGATGAAGAAGCTACATAGTTTTATTTTTTTTAATTTACATACATTTTTATATTATGAATTCAATAGCTTTCATAAGGCATTAATCACTCAAGTTACAAAAAGCTTTTTATGAATATTGCTCTTCATGCTCAGACTAGAGAATATTGCAATGACCTCCCTAAAATTGGTATATGATTATTACTTACATAATGAAGTCAGTGAACACTGACATTCTTTGTTGATATCATTAACTTCATCTAACAGTGCCTGTTTGGAAATCATGATTTATAAAATAAAACAGAATAGAGCTC
The DNA here is from genome assembly GCF_019393635.1 of Dromiciops gliroides. NCBI lineage: Eukaryota > Metazoa > Chordata > Mammalia > Microbiotheria > Microbiotheriidae > Dromiciops > Dromiciops gliroides. The sequence continues at coordinate 119,930,014 of NC_057863.1, forward strand.
TTCCTAGAGATGTATTCCCAGAATGCCCCCCCCACACCACCCCCACAGTGTTTAGCATTTCTTTTGTTTTTTTTTCTTACTTTTTTTTTGAAACCCCTGAATCAGTATCTGAAATTCTCTCCCTTGGGTGAATGTCACTATGTCCATTTGATGTCCCATTTGCTCCTCTGTTGACTCTTCATTGGGATTGGAGTGGGGAGGGGTAACTTCTCCTTTGTCTAATTTCTGCTGCATTTCCTGAAGCTTTGTTACTTCTTTGTCTATTGACATTATGCTAATGAGATTAAAGTCATGCATGCTGACCAGGTGAAGCATGAAGTTTTGACAGAGATTCTTCTTAATGATTTTCTGTCCATAATTCTCTACAAACAGCATACAGACATGATTCATTTGATTGTCAGCAATAAACCCATGCTTCATGACATGTAGATTCCATAATTTCAGCACTTCTTTCTCTCCTTCATTGACATCATACAATTCTTCAATTTGAGTAATATTTTTTTTCTTTCTTTTAGCCATTCAGGATCCCTTTCATCTTCACTATCTACTTCCATTTTTTGTTGGCAAAGCAAGTAAGCAAGTGTCCCTAGAGCCAGTTTTGTCCACTGCTGGCATGTTCATTGCTGTTTTCTACTTCTTCATTTTCAGATTCAAGAAATTCAGACATACTTGTTTTTGCATGTTTTGGACATTTAAGAATGTGTGTGATAGGTGTTTTCTTTACTGGCCCATTACAACTGAAGGTAAATCTAGTTTGACAATGAATATCTTGAGAATTTCCTGCATAGGAGTTATCCTAAACACTCATTGATAGAAAGATCTATTCAAGCACCTTTTAGATGATAGATATTATTGAAGTTAAATCTGCTATGAGAGAGCTTAAGATGTTTGTGTAAACTATAAAGTTTGTGGCAGTTTAACATCCACCAAGGGCCATGCAAATCATCTCTGGCTTCATTTTGTTGTCTTGTATTGTTGTTATAAAAGGACTAGTAAAATATGTGTACCTTTTTCTGGGTCTATTTAAAATATCCTTTTTTATTTGCAGATCTGTAGTTAATGATTCTTTCCCAAATATAGTCTGAGATGACTTAACAGAACCAGGCTTATTTCTTGAGGAAGGTTCTGAATTTCTGTTTAAAAGAAGATTTACTATAGGAGCTATAGATTTATCATTGACATCTCTGTCCAATGAAAATGAACTGTAATTTAGGTGTTTTCCATCAAGAATCATTTCCTGTATTGCTCTTTTATTACTGATTGGACATTCTTCCATTTCCTGCATGGCTACTTTGTATTCCTCCTTCTAGAAGTTGCAAGTGCCTATTTTTATCAAATATTGGGCTATAAAAGTCCTTTTGTTCATCTTCAGAATTTGAAGAGTTTGTTGTCTTCTACCTGGAAGTTCTTTATTGATATCCATATTTCATTCCATTAAAGTCTTGTCTTCCTGTCTGAGTCACTCTAAATAGCAATGAGTAAGAATTTACCATATGGCTGTTACTAGATTCAAATTCATTACTTGCAACAGTAAGGGATGCATAGTTCATGATTTTATTTCAAAGGCACCTGCTTTTTTACCTGTAGGAACTTGTCTTATTACACAGCACACATACTTTCATTTTGTTTTTGTGGTAATCTTTCACAAGTAGAAACTTCACATTAACCAGAATTTTGTTCATACTCCAAGTTTTGCATAACATTTCAATCTTGTGGGAGAAATCAGTAAATGTAAACTAGAGATGAGCTGACCAGCTATGAGGCTTATTCTTTCATTTTTCTCTACTTTTGATAGCATTTCATACACTTACATACTTTCCTTTTGATGTTCTGGAGTTTCAGTGAGATATATAAGGTAATAGTTCTGTGCAAAAAATATTGGTGTCATGAGATTTTGAGTGTGAAGAAATGTAAAGATCTGTATTGGTTTCTCAAAGGTCTGCACAAAAAAGCTCATGGCCAGCCTGGTCCTGACCCCAAGTTTGGCTTTTTCCAAAGTCAACAGAGCAGCTTGCTGCTATGTATTATAGCCACCACTGTCTCTGAAACCTTGAAGCCTGATGCCAACATCAGTGACCACCACCATGCTTCTGATACATGTAGTTTTATAACATTGAACTTGATGTCAAAATAAGGAAGGTTTTAGGTAATGATATCCTGTTGATGATGTAAGGTCACTGATTAGTTAATCAACCACAGATAAAAGTTCAGAGTCCAGAAGAGAATGAAGCAATGCCCAGGAATTAGGTCTCTTAACAAATCATATTCATGAACATCCGTTTCTGATAGGATGAGCAATTGACCTTATCAACATAGTTTAACCCAAGTTGCATTGTTTAGGTATTCACTGATTGCTTCCTGATAGCAATTAATCTTTTTCAATTCAAAATATACTTCATTATGAACATATTACTTTCTATACTTCTCAGAGTTCTTGACCTAAATATTTTCAGGTGATATTATTATTATTGCTTAAAGAAAAATTGAAATGATACTTTTTGTGATAAAAGAATGAAATTATTGTTGAATGAATGATAAAAGTGAAAGCAAAAAAAGAGAAAAGACTGGGGATAAAAGGACTGTGTGTGTACACATACTATATATTCCCATGCCTATAATATCTATTTGATTTCTCATTCTGAAGAATGTGCTTTAAAAAAAGGAATACCTGAAAAATTACTAGGGAACTAAATAAAAAAAAAAACTAAAATGATATTTAAAATTATAAGATACATTATAATCATTCAACTATTGTTTAAAAAATTTTCAGGAAGAACAAACTGCCTTCATAATGCACTAAAAAAGTAAAATAAGTTCAACTTTGATCATATGGTAGATGTGAAGTTTATTTGATAATACATTAAAATTATATAATATAAATCTTGATATTCCTAGTTATACAAGTAAGGAAATGCTCCTTGAAATTCTGACAATTTTGTTAAGGCAAAAGGTATAAAACCAGAAGCACAGGAGATTTGATTATTTGATAACTCTAACAAGGCACCTACATAGATAAGTTACTTAGTTTAAAGTGAAGTTTCTATAGCCTTCTGTTGCCAACATCTAATTTTCAAATGATTGACAAGAGTGCTTTGGACTTGATACCTGAGAAATCATGAACTCTAGAACTATTTTGTTTGATTATTGGATGAATGAATATTGCTCTGAATATGGTTTATCTGGCAGAAGTGGTGATTTTGTTAATCATCATGAAATAGAAATGCTTTGGATGAGGAGAAATATCTAAGAAAATTAATCAAGATGATTGGTCGCATTCCTTTTCTCTGCACAGGTACCTGGAAAAGTTGAATCAATCAACACTTTATTAAGTTCATACTATGTTCCAGGCACCGTGGTAAGTGCAGAATTGTGACAGAGGATTATAACTCTCATTGCATTGCCACCCCACACTAGAATTTGGATGAAATGTGATGATCAGTCTTGGTCCCATGCAATGAATGACAAATGATAGAATATACTTGCCTCCTGATAGAAAGGGAGAAAATTGCTCTCCTTTTTTTAAGTCTTCCTCCTCATGATCCATTCATCAGAGGAATTGTCTCTATTTTCCAAAGAATATTCCACTGTTGTTTATGTCTCTCCTTTTCTTTATGCCACCCCTGAATTCTTCACTTTGCATTTCTTTTTACTCAGAGTAAAGTAAACAGGGTTAGTTAGTAGTCTTTTCCAAATAATACCTTCAAATTTTCAGGCTCTTCTTCAAGTCACAGAAGTACTGATGAGGTTACCACAGTTGGGTTCAGCAATAAGAATACTAAAAGACTAACTATGGTCAGTGGGCACTCTGCTTTAAGTCTTTATCTTGAGAGCAGTTTTCTGTGAGATCTTCCACAGAGTCTAGAGACCTATTTCAAGTCCTCAGAACTTCAGGAATTTCCTAATAGAGTGCTTCTATGCAATGATACTTTTTTTTTTTATGGTATAAGGTATTTTATTTTTTCCGTTACATGTAAAGATAGTTCTCAACTTTTGTTTTATACATGCTTTACAATTTCAGATTTTATCTCCCTCCCTCCCCTCCCTCCCCCCCTCCCCTAGACAGCAGGTAATCTGATATAGGTTATATCTATACATCTCTATACATATACATATATATATATATATACACACACACACCTATATATATACACATAATAACATTAATCCTATTTCTGCATTAATCTGTTACAAGAGGAAAAAATCAGATCAGTGATGCAAATCCTCAAAATAGAAAAAAAAAACAACAGCACCCAAAACAAAAGAAATAATATGGTTCAATCAGCATCTATACTCCACAGTACTTTCTTTCTTTTTCTTTCTTGGATTTGGAGATCCTCTTCTATCCTGAGTTCCCTGGAACTCTTCTGTACCATTGCATTGGTTGAGAAGAATATAGTCCATCACAGTAGGTCAACACTCAATGTTGATGATACTGTGTACAATGTTCTTCTGGTTCTGCTCATCTCACTCATCATCAGCTCACGTAAGACCCTCCAGGTTTCTCTGAACTCTTCCTGCTCATCATTTCTTACAGCATAATAGTATTCCATTGCTATATATACCACAACTTGTCCAGCCATTCCCCCCAATTGATGGGCACCCCCTCAACTTCCAATTCCTTGCTACCATGTAAAGAGCAGCTAGAAATATTTTTGTACATGTGGGTCCCTTTCCCCCTTCCATGATTTCTTTGGGCAAAAGACCTAAAAGTGGGATTGCTGGGTCAAAGGGTATGCACAGCTTTATAGCTCTTTGGGCATAATTCCAAATTGCTCTCCAGAATGGTTGGATCAGCTCACAGCTCCACCAACAATGCATTAGTGTTCCAATTTCCCACAGCCTCTCCAACATTTATTATCTTCCTTTTTTTGTCATTTATAGCCAATCTGATAGGTGTCAGGTGGTACCCTCAGAGTTGTTTTAATTTGCATCTCTCTAATCATTAGAGATTTTAGAGCATTTTTTCATATGGAATAGATAGCTTTGGTTTCTTCATCAGAAAAATTGCCTGTTCATATCCTTTGACCATTTCTCAATTGGGGAATGACTTGGATTCTTATAAATTTGATTTAATTCCCTATATATTTTAGAGATGAGGCCTTTATCAGAAGCACTGGGCCCGCCAAAAATTGTTTCCCAGATTTCTGCCTCCCTTCCAATTTTGGATGCATTGCTTCTGTTTGTACAAAAATTTTTATTTAAATATAATCAAAATCATCCATTTGCATTTTATAATATACTCTATCTCTTGTTTGGTCAAAAACTGTTTTCCTTTCCAAAGATCTGATAGGTACCACTATCTCCTTTCTCTCCTAATTTACCTATGGTATCACCTCTTATGTCTAAATCATGTATTCATTTTGACCTTATTTTAGTATAAGGTGTAAGATGTTGGTCTATGCCTAATTTCTGCCATAGTATTCTTCAGTTTTCCCAGCAGGTTTTTGTCAAATACTGAGTTCCTATCCCAGAAGCTGGAGTCTTTGGGGTTTATCAAACACTACATTACTAGTGTCATTTCCTACTGCATTTCCTGAGCCTAGCCTATTCCCATTGATCTACCACTCCTACTTTTTTAGCCAGTACCAGAAGTTTTGATGACTGCCCGCTTTATAGTAAAGCTCCAGGTTTGGTACCGCTAACCCACCTTCCTGTGAATTTTTTTTTTTCATTATTTCCCTGGATATTCTTGATTTTTTTGGTTTTTCCAGATGAATTTTGTTATTAATTTTTTCTAGCTGTATAAATAATTTTTAGGGTAGTCTGATTGGTATGGCACTGAATAAGTAAATTAATTTAGGCAGTATTGTCATTTTTAATACATTAACTCTGCCTATCCATGAGCAATTGATATCTTTCACACTATTTTTAGACCTGATTTGATTTGTGTGAAAGAGTGTTTGGTCGTTGTGGTCATAGGTTCCTGGGGTTGTCTTGGCCAAGTAGACTCCCAAGTATTTATATTATTCTACCGTTACTTTAAATGGAATTTCTCTTTCTATCTCTTGCTGATGGACTTTGTTGGTCATGTATAGAAATGCTGATGATTTATGTGGATTTATTTTATATCCTGCTACTTTGCTAAAGTTGTTAATTGTTTCAAGTAATTTTTGACTTGATTCTCGAGGATTCCTTAAGTATACCATCATATCATCTGCAAAGAGTGATAGTTTTGTTTCCTCCTTGCCTATTCTAATTCCTTTAATTCCTTTCTCTTCTCTGATTGCTAAAGCTAACATTTCTAGGACAATATTAAATAATAGGGGTGATAATGGACATCCCTGTTTCACCCCTGATCTTATTGGGAAGGCCTCTAATTTATCTCCATTGCATATAATACTTGCTGATGGCTTTAGGTAGATACTGTTTATTATTCTAAGGAAAGCTCCCCCTATTCCTAAACACTCTAGTGTTTTTATTAGGAATGGGTGCTGTACTTTGTCAAAAGCTTTCTCTGCATCTATTGAGATAATCATATGATTTTGGTTGGTTTTCTTATTGATGTAGTTGATTATGTTAATAGTTTTCCTAATGTTGAACCAGCCTGCATTCCTGGTATTAATCCCACCTGGTCATAGGTGTATTATCCTGGTGATCACTTGCTGTAATCTCTTTGCCTAATATCTTATTTACGATTTTAGCCATCAATATCATTAGGGAATTGGTCTATAATTTTCTTTCTCTGTTTTTGCTTTGCCTGGTTTTGGTAATCACCCACCATATTTGTGGTCATAAAACGAATTTGGTAGAAATCCCTTCTTCACCTATTTTTCCAAATAATTTGTATAATATTGGAATTAATTGTTCTTAAAATGTTTGGTAAAATTCACCTGTCAAACCCATCTGGCTCCTGGGGATTTTTTCTTAGGGAGTTCATAATAGCTTGTTCAATTTCTTTTTCTAATATGGGTTTATTTAAGGCATTTTAATTTCCTCTTCAGTTACACTGGGCAGTTTTGTATTTTTTGTAAATAATCATCCATTTCATTTAGATTGTCAAATTTATTGGCATACAGTTGGGCAAAATATTTCCTAAGTTATTGCTTTAATTTCCACTTCATGGGTGGTAACATCACCCTTTTCATTTTTGATACTGGTAATTTGGTCTTCTTCTTTCTTTTTTTTAATCAAATTAACCAATATTTTATCTATTTTATTGGTTTTTTCATAAAACCAGCTCTTAGTTTTATTGATTAATTCTATAGTTTTTTTGCTTTCAATCTTATTAATTTCTCCTTTAATTTTCAGGATCTCTAATTTAGTGTCTAATTGGGGATTTCTAATTTGTTCTTTTTCTAGCTTTTTAAGTTGCATGCCCAATTCATTAATCTCCTCTTTCTCTTTTTTATTCATGTAAGCATTTAGAGCTATAAATTTTCCCCTAAGCACTGCTTTGGCTGCATCCCATAGATTTTGGTATGTTGTCTCATTATTGTCATTCTCTTGGATAAAGTTATTGATTGTTTCTATGATTTCTTGTTTGGCCCATTCATTCTTTAGAATGAAATTATTTAGTTTCCAATTGATTTTCATTCTACTTTTCCCTGGCTCTTTCTTACATGTAATTTTTATTGCATCATGATCTGAGAAGGATGCATTTACTATTTCTGCCTTTCTACATTTGACTATGATGTTTTTGTGCCCTAATACATGGTCAATTTTTGAAAATGTGCCATGTACTGCTGAGAAAAAGGTATATTCCTTTCTATCCCCATTCAATTTTCTCCAGACATCTATCATGTCTAACTTTTCTAGTAATCTATTCACCTCTTTCACTTCTTTCTTATTTATTTTTTGGCTAGATTTATCTAATTCTGAGAGGGGGAGATTCAGATCCCCCCCCAGTATAGTATTACTATCTAATTCCTCTTGTAACTCATTTAACTTCTCCTCTAAGAACTTGGATGCTATACCACTTGGCGCATACATATTTAATATTGATATTACTTCATTATCTATAGTACCTTTAAGTAAGATGTAACTTCCTTCCTTATCTCTTTTAATGAGATCTATTTTTGCCTGCACTTTGTCTGAGATAAGGATTGCTACCCCTGCCTTTTTTACTTTAGCTGAGGCATAATATATTCTGCTCCAGCCTTTTACCTTTACTCTGTGTGTATCTCTCTGCTTCAAATGTGTTTCTTGTAAACAGCATATTGTAGGGTTCTGGTTTTTAATCCACTCTGCAATTCGCTTCCATTTTATAGCAGAGTTCATCCCATTCACATTCACAGTTATTATTACTGACTGTCTATTCCCCTCCATTCTATTTACCCCCTTTGTACTTTTCCCCCCTTCTTTCACCCTATTCCTCCTCACCGACGTTTTACTTCTTACTCCTGCCTCCCCCAATCTGCCCTCCCTTTTTATCACCCCCCTCTCTTTTCTTTACCCTTTTCTCCCTTGCTTTTGTCCTCCCTTCTATCAGTCCCCCCCTTTCCCTTCCCCTTTTGTTTCCCTAAAGAATGAGTTAAGTTTCTTTATCCCAATGAACGTATATGTTATTCCCTCTTTGAGTCAAATCTAATGAGAATAGGGTTGAAACCATGTCTCCCCCCGTTCTTTTCCCTCTATTGTAATATGTTTTCTTTTCCACTCTTCGTATGATATAATTCATCCCATTCCACCCTCCACCCCTTTCCTCTCCTCCCCATAGACTCCCTTTTTAATCCCCTTAATTCTTTTGTCTCATCACATCAAAGACAATTTATATTTATACCCTCTATATAAAGTCCATCTCTCTGGCCCAATTATATTTACAGTTCTTAAGAGTTATGAGTATTATCTTCCCTGTGTAGGGATATAAACAGTTTAACCTAATCGGGTAACTTTTTTTTTTCCCCCTCTGTTTACTTTTTAAACTTTCTCTTGAGTCTGTATGTTGAGATCAAATTTTCTATTCAGTTCTGGTCTTTTCACCAGGAAAGATTGAAAGTCCCCCAATGTCATTATAATGTCCATCTTTTTCCCCTGAAAGAAAATGCACATTTTTGCTGGGTAAGAGATTCTCGGCTGTAATCCAAGCTCCTTTGCCTTCCGGAATATCATATCCAAGCCTTTGCGGTCCTTCAATGTGAAGCTGCCCAGGTCCTGAGCAATCCTGACTGTAGCTCCATGCTATTTAAATTGCTTCTTTCTGGCTGCTTGGAGTATTTTCTCCTTCACCTGATAATTCTGGAATTTGGCTACAATATTCCTTGGGAGTTTTCCTTTTGGGGTCTCTTTCAGGAGGGGTGATCGGTGGATTCTTTCAATGATGATTTTATCCTCTGATTCTATGATATCAGGGCAGTTCTACTTAATAATTTCCTGGAATATGGTGTCTAGATTCTTTTTTCTGCGTCCAGGCTTGTCAGGCAGTCCAATGATTCTCAATTGTCTCTCCTTGATCTGTTTTCCAGAATCAGTTGTCTTTCCAATGAGGTATTTCACATTTTCCTTCTATTTTTTCATTTTTTTAATTCTGCTTGACTGATTCTTGGTGTCTCATGGATTCCCTTATCTTCCAACTGTCCCACTTTAATTTTTAAGGCATTGTTTTCTTCAGTGAGATTATGCACCTTTTTTTCCATTTGGCTAAGTGAATTTTTTAAGGTATTGTTTTCTTCAGTGAGATTATGCAGCTTTTTTTCCATTTGGCCAAATGAATTTTTTAAGGCTTTGTTTTCTTCCGTGAAATTATGTGCTTCCTTTTCCAAGCTGCTGATTCTTTTTTCATAGTTTTCTTGTTTTGCTTTCATTTCTCTCCCCATTTTTTCTTCTACCTCTTGCAATTGATTTTTAAAATCCTTTTTGAGCTCTTCCAGGAAGGCTTTTTGTTCTTGCGACCAATTCACCTTCCCTTGTGAGGCTTCAGATGTAGACAATTTGAGGCTATTGTCCTCATCTGAGTTTGTGTTGGCTTCTTCCCTATTGATACAGAAGCTCTCAATGGAGAGGGCTCTTTTTTGCTTCTTACTCATTATTGCAGCTTATTTATTTATTCTTTAAGTTGAGGTCTGCTCTGGGGGCACCAGGGTCCCTGTTTTGGGCTTCTTGTGCAGGTGTATAGGTGCTGTGTGACCGGGCTTTTACTCTGAGGCCTTTAGGGTGTGTGGAGATCCCCCACCCTGCACTTCCTGTCTGATTGTGCTTGGCCAGCCAGGCGCCAGACCCCGGCGTCTGATCCCGCCGTTCGATCCCGCCGTTCGTGGCCCTCTTGGCTGGTGCAGGTAGGTTTTTCCACTGTCCTTCTTGGCCACCAGATTTTTGAACCAGGTTCCGGGAGCCTCAGTTGTTCGGCTGTGGCCCGCAGCTCCTGCTGACTTGCCCCGACCCCCTCGGCGCTGGGTTGCTGCCCGGCGCTGGGCCTCCCTTTTGCCCGAGTCAGACCGACCTTTTCCTGAAGTCTTCTAAATTATCTCTGGTTGGAGGACTGTGTCTCTCTGTCTCTTTGCAGGTTCTGTAGTTTCAGAATCTGTCCAGAGGCTTGATTTAATGTTCGTTTTGAGGGAACAGAAGGAGAGCTCAGGCAGCTTGCTGCTTCCTCTCCGCCATCTTGGCTCTGCCCCAATGATACTGTTTTTAATTTCTTCTTTCTATGACATCTCTCTGTCTCTGTCTCTCAAATCTTTGAGGAAAAACATATTTACAACCTTAAATTCTCCTGATAAGGATGCATATCAATCAATCAATCAACTCTAATTAATTGCCTAAAATATTTTAGGTACTACCCTAACTGCTGGAGATACTAAGAGGAAAAAGATAGTCCCAACCTTCAAAGAGCTTACAATTTAGTGGAGGGGACAATGTACAAATAAATATACTCCCCCTTCCCCACCAAAAGCTAAGAACAAGATAAATAGAGAATAAACAGAGGGAAGGTACTAAAATTAAGGGGTTTTAGAAGGCTTCCTGCAAAAGATAGGATTTTAATTGGACATTAAGAGATTCAGGGAGGTCTGTAGTCAGAGTGGAGGAGGGAGCATATCACTTATGAGGGACAGCCAGAGAAAATGCTCTAAGCCAAGAGATGGAGTTTCTTGTTCAAGGGACAACCAGGAAGCCAATGTCACTGAATTGAAGAGTGCATGTGGAAGGGCAAGATATAAGAAGACTGGAAAGGTCTTAGGTTAGGTTATGAAGGATTTTGAATGCCAAAGGCCACATTTTGTATATGGTTTTGAAGTAACTAGAGAGTGATTGGAGTTGACTGAGTACACGGATGACATGATGAGACTTTTGTTTTAGGAAGATCACTTTAGTTCCTGAATTGAGGATGGGTTGAAGTGGGGAGAGACTTGAGGAAGGCAGATACACCAATAGTCTATTATCTTAGTCTAGGCAAATAAGTTGAAGAGGGTTTGCACTAGAGAAATGGTAGTGTCAGAGGAGAAAAGGGGACTGTGGAATTTTGGAAAGATAAAATATCTATGCTTTGGCAATAGATTGTATATGAGGGTGTGAGAGAGAGGGAGGAATCCAAGATGATCTTAGGTTAGACTGAGGCACTGGGAGGATGGTTTTGCCCCTCATAGTAATAGGGAAAGATTATGAGCGATGTTTTGGAAACATTAAGTTTAAGATGTTGATTGAACATCCAATTCAAATTATCTGAAAAGCAGTTGGGGATATAGGAATGCAGGTCAACTGAGAGATTTGGGCAGAATAACTACATCTGAGAATAATCAGTAGAGATAGTAATTAAATCCATGGGAGTTTATGAAAACAGCAAGTGAAATAGTATGGAGGGAGAAGATAAGAGGGCCTAGGACAGAACCCTGAGGGATGCCTATAGTTAGAAGAAATGATCTGGAGGAGGACTAAGAAAAAGAGATATAAAAGAAACACTTAAATAGGTAGGAGATAAACCCTGAGACAGCAGTATGTAGAAAGAAAGTAACTAGGAGAGAGTATCAAGAAAAGAAAGTATCAAGGAGGAGAGAGTGATCAACAGTGCCAAAGGCTTCAGAGAGGTAAAAGAGAATGAGGATTGAAAAAGGCCAAAGAGCAGTTTTGGTGAAATGATAAGGTTGGAACATAAGTTGTAAGTTTTTGAGAAAAGAGTGAGAGGAGAGGATGTGGGGTCATGGCATTTTCAAGGAGTTTAGCTATAAAGGGCAGAAGAGATATGGAACAATAGTCATGGAAGGGTAGAGTGAGGGTTGGGTTTTTTTGCGTGTGTTTTGTTTTGTTTTGTTTTTTCCAGGATAGGAGAGATGTAGGTATGTTTGTAAGCAGCAGGAAAGGAGCTATTAGAGAGAGAGAGATACTGAAAACAAGTGAAAGAGCGGGGATAACAGAGGAAGTAATCTGTTGGAGTAGACAAGGTGGAATGGGATCACTTGAACAAATAGGGGTGTTAGTCTTGGTAAGGAGTAAGGCCATTTCATCATGTGAAGGAGGGGTGAAGGAGAAAATAACAGAAAATACCTGAATGATAGATGAAGGGAGAAGAGGGAGTTCTCAGAAAATAGACTCAATTTTTTTTCTTTTTTCTTTTAATCTTAGTAGTATTTGTTTTTACAATTACATGTACAGATAGTTTGCAACATTTGTTTTTATAACATTTTGAGTTCCAAATTTTTCTCCCTCTTCTTTCCCTCCCCCCTCCCCAAAGCAGCAATTAGTCTGATATGGGTTACATTTGTATATATATATATGAATACAAATATACATGTGGGCATTTGTACAATCATGTTGTACATATTTCCTCATTGGACTCAATTTTTTTCTATAAAATATGAAGCAAGGTTCTAATCTGAGAGAGTGTGAGCAGGGTAGGCCATGCAAAGTTCAAAGGATAAAAAAAATGTTTGTAAGAATCACTATGGAGAGTGGAATATAGTGAGTTGATCAGGGAGGTAAAGATCACCTAGTAGCAGTGAAGGCCCAGGTGAGGTTATATAATATATATTTGTATTCAGAATGGTTGCCTGATTTTCTCTTCCTTGATTCATAAATATGTGTGTAGGAATTAAGGCAATGGGGGCAGCTAGGTGGTGCAGTGGATAAAGCACTGGCCCTGGAATCAGGAGGACCTGAGTTCAAATCCAGCCTCAGACACTTGACACTTACTAGCTGTGTGACCCTGGGCAAGTCACTGAACCCCAATTGCCTCACCAAAAAGAAAAGAAAAGAAAAGAATTAAGGCAATGAATGGTGTAATGATCCAAGGCTGAGGCTTGGCTGGGCACAATCAACAATATAAGAGATAGGGATTCAAAAGAAGAGCAAAGTATAAAGTTGAGTTGGTTCACCAAGGAGTCAAGATGGGGAGCAGAGGAGAGAATGCCCACTGCAGGGGAGGTGGGCTGGGAGAGAACTGAAGGCTCAATGGATTGGAGGTCATGGTGAGGATGAAGAGTAGGATTATGCAGGGGAAGGCAGAGGAAGAGGTGATAATCCAATAGAATATGGCCAGATAAGGGGATTTGAGAATTCTGGATCATGGAGGTAGTACATAGATGCTGGTGCTGTAAAGATCGTTGGATTTAATATTTTCTAAGACCTGATTTATTTAGCTTTTGGGCAAGCAACAAAATATTTCTTTTTTGTTTTGTTTTGTTTTTTGGTGGGGTTTTGTTTGTTTGTTTGTTTGGTTGGTGGAGCAATGAGGGTTAAGTGACTTGCCCAAGGTCACACAGCTAGTAAGTGTCAAGTGTCTGAGGTTGGATTTGAACTCAGGTCCTCTTGAATCCAGGGCCTGTACTTTATTCACTGCACCACCTAGTTGCCCCCAACAAAATATTTCTGATTTCAAACTTTCAGTCCCACTGGTTAGTGTAACATTCCAAAATCATGGTGATTGGGACAATACCACTGGAATTTGTCTAAGGACCTTAGCAACAACAAGATCACCAGCCAAATTGGAAATTAGTGTAAAATAATGCCTTTAAGATGGAAAAAACAGAATTCTGTGAACAGGTATTGTCAGCAATAAGACACGATAGCAAACCACCTATCTGAGAGAGATCATAGGTTTGAATAGCAGGATCAATGTTTTGTTTGTGAATTTCCACATATACTGTCATCGGTATGTTATAAGGACATTAAACAACTTTCTATTAATTTTCAACAAGTAAGAAATAAATCTTAAAGCCAAAGTACTTTTAAGGAAAACTCAGTTTTAAATAATATCAGACTAAAGGATAACTTAGGCAGTTAGGTGGTATAGTGAATAGAGAGATGCACCTGGAGACAATAATACCCATCTTTGTTAGTTTAAATCTAGCTTCAGATATTTACTAGCTGTGTGATATTGGGCAAGTCACATAACCCTACTGGTATCAGTTTCCTCATCTATAAAATGATCTGGAAAAGGAAAAAGAAAACCACTCTAATATCTCTGCCAGGTAATCCTCAAATGGGGTCATGAAGAATTGTACAAGTCTGAATAACAAAAGAGAACAACTTTATTGGCTAAGATAATATTTAGGGTTGGTTTTGCCATAATGGGAGAATATTTGCCATTAAGAAGATTTATATAATTAAAGAAGTTTTTCCTATACATAACTAAACATTTCATCTGTTTCTTTGGGATAATTAGAATTGACAATCATTCTATTTCTAGTGCCAAGATTATGGACTGAGGAAGGAACCTTTGAAACTCTCTCAGATTTCCCCTCCAAACCAATAGAAAACTGCCTCTGAATCCTTACAGGAATAGGGAAACGGCCTACCAGCCCAGCAGGAAAAACCTGTCTTACCTAGGTGGGAGGGAAATGAGGTCCAAAGAACAGCAGCAGCAGCAGCAGCAGCAGCAGCTAGGCTCACAGCAGGAAGCCTGAATCAGGGCTCTAAGTCCAGGGCAATCCACCAGTGAGGCCCCCACCCTTCTACAAACCAGCAGCCCCTTAGGCAAGTGAGCACCCTGGGCAGCATAGTAGGGACCCTCACCAGCCACCCCTCCCTGTGCACAAGCCATCAGGGAGACCTTGAACCAAATGCTGACCAGAGGCTGGTCAATAGGGAGATCTCTCCCCTGGGGCATACCAGCATAGATACTCTTTTTCCAAAGCAGCCCAACAGCAGGATCCCAACCCTTGGACAGATTTGCAACAAAATTACTCCTCCAGGGCCTGCTAACAGAAAATCCTGTTAACATAGCAACCCAGCATCAGGGCACCACCCCTAGACAAGGCCAGACCACACCCAGGGGAGGCCAAAAGGGAAGAGCAAACTTCCCAATACCAGTCAGAAGGAAAGTTTATAGAGAAGGCAAGCATTGAATCCCTGAAGCCCAGTGAAAGCCACCAGTAAAACTCAGAACCTCTGCATAAAAACCTGGTAGAGTTCAGGAAAAGAACCCAACTCTCTCATAAAAACATCAAGTCACTAAAAAGGCATAAAAATGGGAGGAAAAAAAAAAGCTTGACCATAGAAAGTTACTATGGTGATAGGAAATATTGAGGCATAAACTTAGAGGAGGATGATAATAACAAAATGGTGACAGGTAAAGCTTCAAAGAAAAATGTAAATTGGTCTCAGGTCCTAAAATAGTTCCTGGAAGATCTTAAAAAGGACTTTTAAAAGCAAATTGGGGGGCAGCTAGGTGGCGCAGTGGATAGAGCACCAGCCCTGGAGTCAGGAGTACCTGGGTTCAAATCTGGCCTCAGACACTTAACACTTACTAGCTGTGTAACCCTGGGCAAGTCACTTAACCCCCATTGCCTCACTAAAAAAAAAAAAAAAAAAAAAAAGCAAATTAGGGGCAGCTAGGTAGCGCAGTACATAAAGCACAGGCTCTGGATTCAGGAGGACCTGAGTTTAAATCTGTCCTCAGACACTTGACACTTACTAGCTATGTGACCTTGGGCAAGTCACTTAACCCTCATTGCCCTGCCACACCCACCCCCCCAAAAAAGCAAATAAGAAGGGTCAGTAGGGGACACAGTGGATAAAGCAACAGCCCTGGATTCAGGAGGACCTGAGTTCAAATCTGGCCTCAAACACTTGACACTTATTAGCTGTGTGACCCTGGGCAAGTCACTTAATCCTCATTGCCCTGGTCTCCCCCCCCCACCCCCAATAAAAAGCAAATTAGAGAAGAAGGAGAAGAAAAATTGGGGAAAGAAATGAAAGTAATATGAGAACCATGAAAAAAATTTAGAGCATGGGGAAATATATACAAAAATTTACTGAATAAGCTCCCTTAAAAAAAAAAAATGAATTAGCTAAATGGAAAAGGAAGTATAAAAGGCCACCAAAGAAAATAAATCTTTAAAAATTAGAATTGTACAAATAGAAACTAATGATTCTATGAGACATCAAGATATAATAAAACAAAAGTTTAAAAAATAGAAGATGATGTGAAATTTCTCACAATAAAAGAATTATTGGATTACTTGAAAACCATGATGAGGAAAAAAATCCTGGACAATATCTTTCAAGAAATTATCAAAGAAAACTGCCCTGATATGTTAGAATCAGAGGGCAAAATAGAAATTGAAAGAATACACCCATCACCACCTGAAAGAGATTCCAGGAACATCATAGACAAATTTAAAAGCTCACAAATCAAGAGGAAAATGTTACAAGAAGCTAAAAAGAAACAATTCAAATATTGTGGAGCTTCAGAATTACACAGGATTTGGCAGCTTCCACATTAAAGAAATGTCAGACTTGGCATATAATATACTAGAAGGCAAAGGAGTTAGGTTTATAACCAAGAATCACTTGCCCAGCAAAATTGAATATAATGGACATTAAATGAAATAGAAGATAAGTGTCTTTGATAAGGACCTCATTTCTCAAATATACAGAGAACTAAGTCAAATATATAAAAATACAAGTCATTCCCCAATTAATAAATGTTCAAAAGATATGAACAGGCAGTTTATGGACAAAGAAATCAAAGTTATCTATAGTCATATAAAAATCTCTTGATCACTATTGATCAGAGAAATGTAAATTAAAATAACTCTGAGGTTATCACCTTATGCTTATCAGAGTGGCAAATATAACAAAAAAGGAAGATGTTGGAAGGGGTGTGGGAAAACTGGGTTGCTAATCCACTGTTGGTAGAGTTGAGAATGAATCCAACCATTCTGGAGAACAATATGGAATTATGCACAAGGGACTATAAAACTGCACATGCCCTTTGATCCAGAAATACCACTGCTAGGTTTATATCCCAAAGATATGCAAAAAAAAAATAGAAAAAGACCTATTAGTACAAAAATATTTATAGCAGTACTTTTTGTTGTGGATAAGATTTGGAAATCAAGAGTTCCCATTAATTGGGGAATGACTAAATAAGCTGAGGTATATGATGGTGATAGAAAACATAATTGTGCTTTAAGAAATGACAAGCAGGATGATTTCAGAAAGGCCTGAAAGACTTGTATAAGCTGATGTATAGTGAAGTGAGAAAAACCAGGAGAAAGTTGTGCTCAGTAAACAGCAATATTATTTGGTGAAGAACTGTGAATGTCTTAACTATTCTCAGCAACACAATGATACAAGATAATCTAAAAGGACTAATGATGAAGCATACTATCCATCTCCAAAGAAAGAACTGATATTGATTGAACACAGACGGAAACATACTATTTTTCATTTTCTTTCATTATTTTCTTCAAGTTTTCTCATACAAAATGACTAATAAGTCAATGTTTTTTATATTTAGAATTTTATTTTCCCAAATTACATGTAAAAAACAAATTTTGACATCAATTTTTAAAAACACTTTGTGTTCCAAATTATTTTTCTCCCTCCTTCCCCACTCCCACTCAAGAACTCAAGCAATTCAAAATAAGCTACACATGAGCAGTCATGCAAAACATTTCCACATCAGCCAGGTTGTGAAAGAAAACAGATAAAAACAAAACTTCAGATAAAGGAACTAACAAAAAAATTATGCTTCAGTCTGTATTCAGATGCCATCAATTCTCTCTATGTAGATGAACTACATTTTTCATAAGACCATCAGAGTTGTCTTGGATCATTGCGTTGCTGAAAATAACCAAGTCATTCACCCCAGATTATCTCACAATATTGCTGTTATTTCTTAAACAGTACATTTCACTTTGCATCGGCTCATGCAGGTCCTTCCAATTCTTTCTGATAGCATCCTGATCATCATTTTTCTTTTCTAGTGTGACGAGTAAAATTAATGTGGTTGTCCTATTTCTGTCCCAAGTGTAGGGAAATTTAAATAGGGTTTATCATATATTTGTTACTTAGAAATTAGAGGCTACTGCACCAGTTTGGGGAATTAAGCATTTTTTAAATTATATTAAATATTAGTAAAGAGAGAACACATGGAATTCAGAAAGTTCAGAAGTCCTACATACCTAGCACAAGGTGCTACCACCACCTCAGAGTCTCAGGCCAAAAAGAGGAAGTTCCTCTGCCTGTGAAAGCAGAAGCTACCTGTAGGTCTGGAAGAGAGGAAGTCTCTACACACCACTCGAAGCTAATTGGCCAGTATCACCCAACTCCATTGGTTCACTTGACTTGAGGATGGTACATGAGTAGAAGGTGCTGAGGTCAGAGAACACATCCCCTGAGGGCCAGGCCCAGGTAGGTGTGGTTTTGAATGAAGTAATTTCCTGACTCTTGGCTGACCTTAAGAAAGGTCAGGCCTGGCTCTATTATTAATAATTTTCTCACAACCCCCCCACTCCCCGTTTATTAAGAAAGAGGGTTTCCTTAAATAAAGAAATAAATATGACAAAATACTTATAAAGGAGTTCTATGATGACTAACTATATAAAGGGAATTAAAAGAGAGAAAAGAAATTGAGTGACACATTGACAAAAACTAAAGGGGGCAGTCCCCTTTAGGAGGTGGATATTACAAATAGTGTATGCAATGGGAAAAGGAAAACAGGAAAATGTCTATTTGAGTCAGGCCCAGTTCTATTATTAATAATTTTCTCACAAGAGTAAACTACGTTTGTATAGGTTTTTTTTGTTTGTTTTTGTTTGTTTTTTTTTTTTAGTGAGGCAATTGGGGTTAAGTGACTTGCCTAAGGTCACACAGCTAGTAAGTGTTATGTGTCTGAGGCTGGATTTGAACTCAGGTACTCCTGACTCAGGACTGGTGCTCTATCCACTGTTGCCACCTAGCTACCCCTTTGTATAGTATTTTAAAGAGAAATTTCCTTACAAAAACCCATGAGGTTGATATTGCAACAACAATACTAGATAACCATTTACAGAACCTTATACCCTGAAAAATAATTTTCTTCACAATAACCCCGCAAAGTAAGTACCATACATTTTGTCATCATCCTCAGCAATTCTCCTAATCATCAATTGATACTCATCTTCATCATTCAATTCTCCCTCATAATCAATCAGTCCTCATCATCAGGCCTCATCTTCCCCAATCATCATCAATTAATCAATAAATTGTCATCGTCATCATCATCATCTTACATTACTCTTGCCTCATGCTACATGAATCTTTTCACAGTTATCATTGTTAACTGTTGTCACTCCATCTTATTCTCCCATGATATTTACTCTATTTCCTATCTTCTTTTACACCTATCCTTCCTTAAAGTGTTTTGCTTCTGGCTTCCCTCTCCCCACTCTGCCCTCCCTTTTTTTCACTCCTTCCCCCTTATCCCCTTCCTCCTCCTACTTTCATGAAGGATTGGATAGAGTATTCCACCCAATTGAGTGTGTCTGTTATTCCCTCCTTGAGCCAACTCTGATAAGAGAAAGGTCTTTGAGCAAATTCTGATTAGTATAAGGCTCATTCACTGCCCCACTGCTCTCCCCACTCCATAAGCCCTTTCCTGCTTCTTTCATGTGGAGATTTTTACCCCATTCTACCCTCTCCCAGTGCAAATCCTCACCCCTCAATTTTACCCTAAATGAGGCAGCTAGGTGACATTGTGGACAAGCACCGTCCCTGAACCCCAGAAAGGACCCAATCTCAAATCTGGCCTCAGACACAAGACACTCACCAACATCAGCAACCCCAGGCATGCCACCCAATCCTTACTACCCCACAAATAAATAAATAAAAATAAATGCTTTACAGATATCATCCCTTCATAATCAATTCTCACCTGTGCCTACTCAGTCTAAATGTATTCCTAACAAATGCCCTAATACTAACAAAGCTCTTATGAGTTAGACATATATCTTCCCATGTGGGAATGTAAACAGTTTAACCTTTAACACCCCTCATGATTTCTTTTTGCTGTTTACCTTTTTAGCTTTCTTCTTAGGGTCTTGTATTTGAAAGTAAAATTTTCTATCAGTTCAGGTCTTTTCATCACAAATGCCTGAAATTCTTTTTCATTGAAGTCCTATTTTTCCCCTGAAATATTATACGCAGTTTTTGCTGGGTAGGTGATTCTTGGTTGTAATTCAATTCCTTTGCCTTCTGGAATTTCATATACCATGCCCCTGATCCTTTAATGTTAGAAACTGGTAGATCTTGTGCTATCCTGACTGTGGCTCCACAGTACTTGAATTGTTTCTTTATGGCTGCTTACAATATTTTCTTCTTAACTTGGGAACTCTGGGATTGGCTAAAATTTCCTGGAAATTTTCATTTTGGGATCTCTTCAGGAGGTGATCAGCAGATTCTTTCCATTTTCTATTTTAAATCTGTTTCTTAGAATATCAGGGCAATTTTCCCTGACAATCCCTTGGAAAATGATATCTAAGCTCTTTTTTTTGATCATGGTTTTCAGGTAGTCCAATAGTTTTCGAATTTTTTCTCCTGGATCTAGGTCATCTGTTTTTCCAAGGAGATAATTCACATTGCCCTCTATTTTTTATTTATTTGGATTTGCTTTATTTTGTCTTGGTTTTTCATAAATTCAGTAGCTTCAATTTTTTTCTTTTTCTTTCTTTTTCTTTCTTTTCTTTTTTTGGCAAGATAAGGGTTAAGTGACTTGCGCAGGGTCACATAGCTAGCAAGTGTCAAGTGTCTGAGGCCGGATTTGCCAGGGCCAGTGCTCTAGCAACTGTGCCACATAGCTGCCCCTTGCATTTTTTCATTCCTATTCCTTAGGCAATTATTTTCTTCAGAGACCTTTTCCATTTGGCTTTTCAATCTGTTGACTTTTTTTCATGACTTTCCAGCATCACTCTCATTTTTTCCTCTTCCTCTCTTACTTTATCTTCAAAGTCCTTTTTGAGCACTACTATGGCTTGAGGCCAATTCATATTTTTCTCAGAAGCTTTGGATGTAGGAGCACTGACATTGCTATCCTCTTCTGAGGGTTTACCCTCAATCTTCCTTGTCACCAAGAAACTTTGTATGGTCCACACCTTTTTCTGTCTGCTTATCTTGCCAGCCTATTTCTTGACTTTTGACTCCTTTCTAAGTGGGGGCACCTGCTTACTGGATGCCCTATCCCAAGCTTCAGGGGGTCCCAGGTGGGAATATTTAAGGAGAGGCACACTCTTAGCTCACCTGGCCTGTGTTCTGGTCTATAAGTAACCACAGGCTGCTTGCTCTTTAACCCAGAAACATATCTGGTTCACTTTGGTTGAAAGTGCAGGTGTGCCTGTGTCCCTCCCCCACCTAGGACTGCCACCAATACTGTGTCCTGTATATGATCCTGGGAAAAACATTAGAGGTTCCACCTCAGGGCCCAGCAGAACCCCTATAATCTCACCCCAGTCAGTCAGGACTGTGAGCTGAGTTATCTGTAGCTACAACCAATTCAGAGGCTCTGGAATCTCTTTCTGTGATGTGGTCTGGGGCTGGATCTATGTCAGTGCATTGAGGGGGTTAGGCCCCACTCCCACCCCTGTCAGCAGACTCTCCTCCGAACCTTCTAAGACATATTTGGTTGGAAAATGGTCTCAGCCCATCCTTTTGTGGGTTCTGCTGCTCCAGGAATAC
This sequence comes from Dromiciops gliroides, assembly GCF_019393635.1. Taxonomy (NCBI): domain Eukaryota; kingdom Metazoa; phylum Chordata; class Mammalia; order Microbiotheria; family Microbiotheriidae; genus Dromiciops; species Dromiciops gliroides. The sequence continues at coordinate 119,951,815 of NC_057863.1, forward strand.
TCATATGACATTATTTGGAGTTTTTTGGAGTGATTCTGTCTGGAGCTCCAAGTGTTTACTACTGCATTTCCTTTGACATCTTCAAGGCAATGTTTTACATAAATTACACATTATAAAATCTATATCTGATTGCTTCCACCTGAGATGGGAGGAAAGGAAGGAGGATAACATTTGTAACTGAAAATTTGAAATAAAAATGTTTATTATTTTTAAAAAAGAATTGACAAATCATTGTGGTTACAATGTTTTTTCTAGGTGATTGGGTGCAATAGTTTGAAAATGTTTTAGTAGTCAAAGTATCTGATTTCACTGTGGTCCCACCACTGTATAAATATCAGCTTATTTTGATGGAAACTTGAGCTTCTATTGTGAGACTACAATTACATCTGTTTCTATTTGTGATAAGAAGGAATAGAAGGTTGGAGATGTATATTTGCAAAAATAAAAAACCAGGGGCAGCTAGGTGGCATGGTGGATAAAGCACTGTCCCTGGATTCAAGAGGACCCTGAGTTCAAATCCTGCCTCAGACACTTGACACTTACTAGCTGTGTGATACTGGGTAAGTCACTTGACCCTCATTGCCCCTCAAAAAAAAAAAAAGAAAAGAAAAGAAAAAAAATTTAAAAAAGAAATAAAGGACCAACAAATTCTATCTTGAGTTCTTAGTAGAGTCGCTAAAGCCAAGAGGTAATATTATTGAATATGACCCATTCCTAATAGTCATCTCTCATGTAGCTGTGGCTGAGACTGAGTTGAGGTCTCTGTTGGAATATGAGGTTTGTGGAGGTACAAAGAAATAGCTTGGAAACTGTGGTTGAGTCAGGGTGGAGTTAGGTGTAGGCCTCCTAATGGGATGGTAGAGGTTATTTACAGTGAGGGCTTGATGCAGCTGAGGGAACCACCATAGCTATAGTTAAAAGACCCTATCCCAAACAAAATCCCTGTTGGACTTTCTTCTCACTCCTTTATGGATGATACTTTTCATAACATTCTACAATCCTTATTTGTAAGATTTTTGCAAATAAGTTTATTTTCTAAACTAGTGTTTTCCTGGGCTACCACATCTCTTCTTTTGGCAAGTTGATCACGTTGTTTGGTTTTTGTTTTTGTTTTTCAAACTGAGTTGGTTCTTAGGTCTTTTGGTCCCTTCTTAATGTTAACATAGACCATTTATACTTGTACATGAAATTTTTCTAGTCAGTGTCACATTCTTTTATGCATTTTCCATTTTTTGGCATTCACAACTCATGTAAAATAGGTCACTTTGAAAATTATTTTGATCAGATACAAATTATACTTTTCTCAATTTTATTCTTTCTCCCTAGATTTGCATAAAGTGATTCAGAAATGATTCCCAGTTCAAAAATGCATCCTTTCCTGTTTGTTCAAATATACTAATTTCATTTTTTTCATGCTATTCAGCAGTTCTTTCTCTGTCCAAATTCCTTCCGATTCTTTTCTTCAAATTATGTATGTTGTAAAGGCATTAAGCTTCTGTGGAACCTACCAGTCTTTGACTTGTCTTATTCCTTACTCCTGAGCTATATTTTCAGACATATTTTTTCATGTTTTCCACCTGTCCTTATCTTGGAATTAGAGCCACAAGTATCAAATTATATGTTGATTTCATTTGGAGGATTTTATCAAGTTCCTATCTCTTCATTCTCTACTTTTTATAGCTCTTTGTTATAGCACAGGCTATACTTTTTGTAGTGGTCATTTTGCAAATAATGATCAAGAGCACTGCAATACAAGATGAAATGATCTTTCTTGTTTCCTTTGCACAGATGGTAAAATCAAATTCACTAAGTCCTTTATTTGCCTCTCTAAGGAAAACCTGGGAGATATCATTCCCTTTATTTGAACTTTTTTTTTAAACCTTCTGGTTTCATTTAAAGCAAGAATGTGAAAATGATATTATTCAGATCTTTCTGCTGGCCAGTCATAAGTAATTGCATAATTGTAGCCTCCTCGGGCTCACGTCCCACCTGAGCATTCACACTGTCAGGTTGTATCCCAGAAGGATAAATACTATCACTTCTCCCCTAAGACTTCAAGAGATAAGCCTGAGGCTTTAACCCTGACAGACATACTTCCCATTTCAATCAGCAAGGATATATCAATTAGCTTTTTAGCAAAGGGCATTTGGTGGCTTAGCAAGACTATTTGACAAAAAATACTCCTTCTAAAGTCTAGGACCCCTTGTCCCACAATTATTCATGTCCTATAAAGGCTAAACTATTTCTAGATAGTAGAAATATCTCGAGTCTATAGCTAGAATTCCTTTCTGGAGCAATATATCATACTTCCTGAAGCTACTTCTCTCCTTGAATGACTCTCATCCTGTGTTCATTTTTGTCCATGTTTGTCTCAAGGTGACACTCTCTACTCCTGGTTGGATATGTTGTCTCCTATTGGCCCAGTCTCTCTCATGATATGGTCAATGAGAATTACTTAACATTCCTATGTAACACTCCTTCTCACTGTTCTTTCTCTTGCCTCTTGCTCTCCTCTGGTATAGGTATAAAGGTCTGCCTCCTGAAGGTGTTTGAATCCCAGAGTTCTCCACACTGACCTGTTGCTGGACAGATTTCCATTCAATTACTCAATTATTTAAAGCCCCCAAAGCCATGATTATCTTGTTCGGTTAGACAATTAACTAAAACCTTCTCAGTCTATTTAATCAGACTCATACCTTGGAAAGAAACCATTGGGTATGAACAATTCTTGTTATACACTGAAAACTCTTCATACCCTTTCATAAAGATTATATATATATATATATATATATATATATATATATATACAAGCTATGGTGGGGTGTGGGGGTGTCTATTTACAAAAAAGATCTCCCATTTAGAATAAAAATAGGTAAGTTAATGACTTAATCATTCATCACCAATAGGTTGGACACTTGGTCTATCAGAGAGAGTATAAGGTCAAATTTGGTCTCAGGATCATAGAGTCATAGATTTTGGGACCATAAGTTATTTTAGCATCCTTTGAGTCATTCATTTTTACAGGTGAGGAATTGAGGCAGAAAGAAGTTAAATGACCCATCCAGAATTATGAAGTCAGTACGTATCTATTGTGGGATTTGAACCCAAGCATTTCACATTCTGAGTCTTGGGCTCTCTCCAATTCTGCACATTCCTTTATAGCCTTATTTCTCAGTATGACAATTTTGTTCATCAGTCTAAAACATAGTGTCCCACTCAAAGTGCTATAAAACATTTGAGTAAAGAAACATTTTGTAAAACATATTTCAGGGGTGATTGGGAAAGAGCTAAAGACAGTATGTTCTGTTCATGTGAGGCTTTAGTTTTATAATGTCAAAATAACCTGTTGAAAACTTGAAAAAGTAGAGTTGATTAACTATTCACTTAGCAATCAACTATTTTTATATATTCTAATATAAATAATATCTATATTTACAAATCCCAACTGAAGAACTAAACTATTGCTTTGGGGTAGCCTAAAATGGAAGAAAGGTTTGAGCAAATGAGGAGTAATAAAACACTGAACAATTAATTGATTAAAATAAATCAAAAGACATTAAGAAGAAAAATCATTTTGAAAAGGAAATTTGTTGAAAAGAGATATATTGTGTTAAATGGGATGTCATAATGTAAGGCAATGGCAAAATCAGTAAAGTCACTATGTTTGCCATTTCAAAGAAGCATAATTGCCTGTGGCTCATATTTTATTTAGCTATCCAACAGATGGAAGAAAATGAGAGTCGCTAAGCGAGAGGTGGGAGGCATTCCATAGTTAATGACACAATGAAGACAAATATAAGTAGCTTCCTTCCTTCCTGTTTAGAAAAATGAAAAAAAAACCTACTTTATGAGTTATTCAACTGTGAATATTGCTTATCATTCTTATAGTTTGAAGGTTTATAGTTCCTCTCAACAAAGCCTATCCAAGTTATAGATATTTTGAAATGTTATCAACCATGATTTCTACCAAAAGTTTTACTGCTTGAATTTTAGCACTGGTTCTCAATATCATGAATGGGATAAAGGGCATTGGCGTATTATTTACTATTATTATTATTTTTTTAATTTTTAAGTACTAAGTGCTCATTGGCTCATGGAATATTGAACACAAGAAGCCATCTAATGAAGTGGATAAAATTTCTAAACTAGCTGGAGCCTTACCCCATTATGTAAAGTTCAGGGCAATGAACTTTATCCTACTCTTTTCACTAGTCGGTAGAATCACAGTCAGATTTGGAATCAATCAAGAGAAGATAAAGAAAGCTCCTACATCATTCAGACACTAATTTCCCTTTAAAGAAAGGGATAGAGCACATTCAGACAAATGATAAATATGTTCAGCTTGGGTACATGAGTGACTAACAAATTTCAAGATGAGCACATCTGTAATTTTACATTTCAAAATAAAAGTATTACTGCCAAAGGTATCTATAAAATGAACTTCTGTACATTGGATTCTATTTTCTAATAGGCTTTCATCATATAATTGAAGATGTTTACAGTAGAAGTAATTTTAATTATTCTAGATCTATAGTAACAAAATGTATTTAAGAATATATTGTCTTTCAAAATTACATATTTAAGAAGGAGATTGTGAAATATAAATAACATTAAAATAATTCAAACTGCCTTAGCTTATTTGTTTTCATTCAACAACTTAGAGTAAAAAACAATAAACGCTGAGAAAAATTATTTTCCATTGTGGCTTCCTTTGTTATCATCAAAATTTTATTAAAGGATACTGATGATTAATTAAATTTAACATACTCTTTAGCTCCAAGGAACTCTAAACAATGTTTATGCATTAAAAATCTTATAAAAAACCTTTATTTATAACTTTAAAAGAATTGTCTAGGACTTTTTTCAACAAGGTCAACTGAGCCATTATTGTCCAGTGATTAGGCAAATCCCTATAGGGAGGATTGGCAGTTCCCTTCTTGGAGCAAGGAAATGTAGTGATTTGGGTTAATAAGCACAAGCCAAAAGGGTAGGCCTGGTGGCTAGGCCCATAGGCTCAAGCTCATGAAGAGCCAAGAGCCAAGGATGGGGAGTCTATATTAATAAGGAAACCCTGGTGTAGGGAGTGTCAGGAAATTTGACTGGTTGTTTGGCTCAACCTGATTCCTGAAAGTTTCTGTCTTTTTATCATGGTTCTTTGTGTTTCTTGGCCCACCTGCCCCTGATGTGCTAGTGTGGTCAGGTTACAATAATAGAGTCAGAATTTAAAACAACATTAGCAAGTTATAAGGAGATCAGAAATAGAAAGAAGGATGCTGAATAGGGACAAATGTGGGAAAATGTCCTCTGGAAGAAGCTGATGCACAAAGACAACATGAGAAAGAATTCAGAGAGGAAATATAAAACAATTTATGTGAACACTGCCTGGATTTAATTTTTGTTCTCATGCTATTATTAGATTCAAAGTCAGTGAGGTGAGTAGTTTCTAAGACTATTTCAATGCACTGGCAATTTTACCATTGTTATCCAGGACTAGTGATGTAGGGCATTTGTTCAACATCGATTCAATAAAGATTTATTGAGTACCTACTAAGTGTCGTTTTCAGTACTTAAGATGCATGGTTCTGTGATTTTAATGCGCTGTGCTAGGTACTCTGAGGAGATATAAAGGTGAATGAGACATAGTCCTTACCCTCAAGGAGCTAACAGATTCAAGGAGCTCATTCTAGCAAACAGCATTTATTAAACTTTTACTATATTCAAAGAACTATAGTAGGTGCTGAGGATATAACCCCTCTCCCTGCTGCCAAAAAAAAAAAAAAAAAAAACATTCCTTGTCTTCAGAAAGGTTATATTTTACCAGTCTATTAGAGGGGGTAACACATCAACAAAAAACAGGAACAGGAAGTAGTATATGATATGTGGTTATATAACTAGTATAAAGTGCTTATAGAAAAGAGACAGGCATACAGAGGAGAGAGGAGACAGAGAGAGAGAGAGAGAGAGAGAGAGAGCTCTACCTGGTGGGAGAAAGAAACGCTTCATGAATACTGAAAAAGCTAAATATGACAAATGCATAAGATTTTGTAATTGCCAACGAGGAGAGGAGGGCAGTATTTCAAGTGGGAAAATGGGCATGAGCAAAGAATCAGAAAACGTCAGGTATCCAAAGCAAATACCAGAGAACATCAAATGGACCGGTTTAGCCAGAGAATAGATTTAACTTTAGAAAGTTGACAATTTGGAAAGGTAGGTTATAGGTAAATTATTGTGGAGCATTTAATATCAGACATACAAGAATAATAAAGCATTTTCACTGTCATAACAAGAATTGAAAAAGCATTGAAAAAGGTATAGGGGTGGAAAGAAATGTGAGTGACTTCTTAAAACATTAATATTAGGCCACCAGTGTTATATGTGAGTGCGATAAGGACATTAGTGAAAACTGGTACTTATGGTGAAACTTGTAGGTGATACAGTGGATAGAGCACTGGCCCTGAAGTTGGGAGGACCCAAGTTCAAATCTCACCTCAGACAATTACTAGCTCTGTGACTCTGGGCAAGACACTTAACCCCAATTGCCTTAAAAACATCCATATCTTTCTCCAGTCATCCTGATATATATCTTCCCACTGGACTCATATGGTTCTGGATGAGAGAGTGAGGTTGATAACCTCGCATAGCTCTCCCTCATTTAAATTCAATCCTCTGCAATTCATGACATCACCCTGATGCCATGATCCTCTTCAAGAACAAAACAAACAACAGCAAGAAAGAAGAAACATGAAAAATAATGTATTGTTAAACAGCAATTTATAGGAAAAAGGTCTGTGGGTTTTAGTGGACTACAAGTTGAATAGGAACAATGTGTTGTGGTAGCCAAAACAAACAAAAACCCTGAAGGCAATTTAAGCTATATTAATTGAGACATGATGATAATGCTACTCTGCTCTGGCCAGTCGTCCTTGGGAAATTAATGTTTAGAAACAGGGAATATATTTTAGTGATACTATTGGAAAATTGGACTTAGGTCTTGAGAGGATAACGTATTGAAGGGATCGAAGAATAAATGAAAGGAACTGAGTATGTTTAACTTGGGGGTGAAGCAGGGTGTGATAGTTGTCTTCAAGTATTTGAAAGATTCTATATGGGAGAAGGGATAGATTTTTTTCAATGCCGCCAAAGGATAGTATTATAAGCTGTCTTCTATTATTGAATAGCTATTGAGCAGAAAAAGAATTGAGTTTATTTTCTTGGCATAATAAGGAGTCATAGGAATAATGGAATCTGGGAATGACATTTTAAGGCTTTTGAAAGCTTGGGCTGAGGCAAGAGGATGAAAAAAACACTTTAGATGAAAAACACTTCAGTTGAAGGGTCTTGGAAAATTTAGCCAAAAAAATACTTGAGAGGACAATCTAGAGAGTCCTTGAATTTTTGAAGATGCCTATAGACAACATATTGGGATTATTTTTCTTGGCTATAAAGGAAAGAAATAAGAATAAGAGATTATGAGTGCAGGCAAAACACTGCATGTTAAAAACAAGGAAACAAAATATTTTCCTTATGACTGGCTCTAATATAATATATTTGGGGAAATCAGTTTGAGTAAAAACAAGACTTCACTTTCTAACATTCCTTGTTTCCTTCTACAACCCTGAATCCCTGCTCCATCTTCCCTATTGGATCTAGTCAGGAGAAGACAAGTTCTCAGTAATTTAGAGTGAAATGATCCCAAGGATAATTCCTGTCCACCCAAATGCTGAACTTTTTCAAAGTCTCAAGTTCTTAATGCAAGAATAAGGCAAGAAGATTTCTGTTAATTCCTTTGTGTAGTCTTCTAGGACAATTTGTATACTCCTAGGAGGGAGGGGGGAAAGAGAGAGAGAGAGAGAGAGAGAGAGAGAGAGAGAGAGAGAGAGAGAGAGAGAGAGAGAGAGAGAGAAACCCACTCTAGCTGATATATGCCCCTAGGAATATTACTTGTCTAGGCCAAAGTTTCCTCATCTCTAGATCTCTAGATTATCAAGCCTACCCAATACCAGTAATTTTTCTATCAGGATCTTGGAGTACTAGCTAACAAACACTGCCTAGTTCTACTCTTGAATAGGGAGTGTGTAGATAGATAGATAGATAGAAAGATAGATAGATAGATATGGATATAGATATAGATACACACATACATATATGTATATATAGAGACATATGTGTTTGTATACATCTTGCCTGTGTCTAAGGGATTTTTTTGTTTACATTTATCCAATTTTGGGACACTTAGTCTCCACCTAAGTAGCTAAAACTATTCATTATTTTACTGGTATGTGCTTCATTGGGCTACCTTTCTTAAAGACATTAATTTATAAAACACTTAACCAAATTAGATAAATGGTAATGAAGGTACAAACATTACTAGCTTGTAATACAGATAGTATATAACACTTAATCCTTAGTCTCAACTCCTTCCAAAGGCACAAAAACTTTCTGAGTTGATGTTCATGTTGCCATCATGCCTGGATCAGGGTTGGTAGGGACAAATTGTAGTAGAATTGACAAATATGACACAGGAGAAAATGGTGGTTGTGAAAGCTCTTAATTCACTCACTTTATGCCAAACTTTTGCCTGAATTTCAGTCCCTTCATTTGGAAAAATGTTTATCATGTTTAACCACACTTAGGTAGCCTTGTTATCAGAGTCACTTCAAAGTATTTTATTGAAGCTAATTTCTGTTAACAGTAATTTATTTCCTTTCTCCTTCCTCTCCCTCCAATTAAAAGGGGGGAGGGGCAAAATAAAATAAAAAGCAAACCCTTGTAAAAATATGTTTAGTCAAGCAAGATAAATTTCCACATTATCTATGTCCAAAAATGTATGTCTCATTCTGCTCTAAAACCCATCATTTCGCTGTAAGAATGTGGGATAGCATTGTTCATAATCAAACGACTGTGTTTGGTTATTGCATTGATTCTAATTCCTAAGTCTTTCACTTAGTTGTTTATTATTATATAACAAATGTTATTGTACAAATTGTTGTCTTGATTCTGCTCACCTAGAGTGACAACAATAAATTCGAATAATCACAGGTTCCTATGAATCCATCATTTTCTTTATTTTTTACAATAAAATCCTATTCAATTATAATAATATACCATTCTTTGTTCAGCCATTCATCAACTGATGGACATTGATAGGCATCCCTTTATGTTCCAGATCTAAGAGCTGCCACAAATATTTAAATAAATATAAATGTTCTCCTTTTTCTCTATGGATAGACTAGTAGATTATTTTTTGTTGTTATTGTTTTTGTCATCAGGTTAAAGGGTGACTTTTGGGGCATATTCCAAATTCCAAAATCCAGAATGGCTAGAAAAATTAATAGCTTCATTAACAATGCATTGATGTTCATGTTACCCTCTCAGCCCCTTTAATATTTGTAATTTTTCAGTCTTGTCATCTCTGTTGCTCTTAAGGGCATGAAATGAAATTTCAGAACTCTTTAAGGTGCGTTTTTTAATTATTAATGATATGGACCATTTTTACATGACTGTTGATATGTTGAATTTATTAATTTGAGAACTTTCTGTTCAAATCGCTTGATCATTTGCATGCTCAGGAATGACTTTTGTTTTTATAAATTTGAATTAATTTCTTTTGTACTTCAGAAATCAAACCCATATCACATAAACTTGCTAAAAATATTTATCTAGTTAACTGTTTCCTTTCTATTTTTAGCTGTATCACTTTTGTTTACATAAAACCTTTGCAAATTTGCATAATCAACATAGATTATTGGACAAAATATTCTGGCAAAATTGTAAATCATTCTGTAAAAAATTAGGTTTAGACCTATATTTCACATAATATACCAAGATTCGTTCCAAATGAAAACAAGATTTAGATAAATAAATTATAACCAAACAATAAATAGAGAGGATAATGGGAAGCAAAATGTACCATTTTGATTACACGAAATTATAAATGTTTTGCATAAACAAGACATAATGCAAACCAAATTAGAAGGAAATTAAGAACCTTGGAAACAATTTTTGCAGCAAGTTTTTCTGATAAATATCTCATTTCTCAAATATATAAGGAACTGAACCAAATTTTATTTTTTAAAATGTGAGTCAGTCCCCAATTGATAAATGGTCAAAGGATAGGAATCAGGCAGTTTTCAGAGAGAAAAGCAAATTTTATAAAGTCTAAATCACTATTCATTAAATAAATGCAAATTTTAAAAACTGAGGTACCAATCACACCTATCGATTGGCTAATGTGACCAAAAAAAAAATGAAAGAAAGAAAAGAAAATGAAAAATTCTGGAGAGGCTGCAAAAAAAATTGGTACACTAATGTACTATTGCACTATGGGTGGAGTCCAATTCATTCTATTTTTATTTTTATTTATTATTTTTTTTTTGTGGGGCAATGAGGGGTTAAGTGACTTGCAGGGTCACACAGCTAGTAAGTGTCAAGTGTCTGAGGCTGGATTGAAACTCAGGTCCTCCTGAATCCAGGGCAGGTGATTTATCTGCTATACCACCTAGCTGATCCATGAGTCCAGTCATTCTAGAGAGCAATTCTAAACTATGGCCAAAGGGTTGTAAAAGTAGGCATACTGTTGACTTAGCAATTTTCACAACTAGGCCTTTATCCAAAGAGATTAAAAAAGGTGGTGGTGAGGGGGGGGAGAAAATATTTATACAAAAATATTTATAACTGCTCTTTTTGTGGTAGCAAAGAATTGGAAATGATGATGCCCAAACTGGGCAGTAGTATATGATTATAGTGTATATACATACATACATATATATATACATATATATATGTGTATATATAATATGATTATAATGTAATACTACTATTCTATAAGAAATGATGAACGGGAGTGTTCAGAAAACAACAACAACAACAACTGGGATTATTTACATTAATTGATTTAGAGTGAAGTGAATAAAACCTGGGAAACATTGTAGAATAACCACAATATTTTTTAATTTAAATTTTATTTTTCTCAATTACTCATACATTTCTTAACATTATCTTTTTTTTTCTCTTTTGAATTCTAAATTCCCTTCATCCTGCCTCTTTGATAAGGTAAGAAATTTTATGTAGATTACACAGTGCAATCAAACAAAACATGTCCATATTTAGCCATGAAAAACAGCAATATTTTAAGGATGATAAACTAGGATCTAGCTACTCTGATCAAGACAATAATTCAAGACAATTCCAAAGGACCCAGGATGAAAACTATCCACCTCCAGAGAAAGAACTGATGAACTATGAGTCCAGATTTAAACATAATTTTAAAACTGTTTTCTTATTTGTGTGATTTTTCCCTTTTTATACCATGTTAATATAGAAATATAATTATATGTGACATCATTATGTGTTTTTTCTCAAAGGGGTGGGGAAGGGGAAGGAAAGAGAGAATTTGAAACTCAAAAATTTTAAAATGTAATTTTTTACATGAAATTGGGAAATATTTTACAAAATGTATGTATGTAGACATGTATGTATTTTTTAATTTGATGAACAAGAAATGTGCCGGAGGAGTGAAGATAGGCAAATGTCCCAATTTATAAAACTAAGACACTAAGTAAAATCCTCCACAAAATGCCAATTGGTTTATTTGAATTCCTAGAAAACTTCTAGAATATATTGTTAACAGAATGGTTTTTACACAATTAATATGAGAGATCATGTTTACAAAGGCTCAGCAGGGTCTTACCAAGAAGCATTTATGACAGATTAGCCTCATATCCTTTGCCAATAATGTTTATGACTGATAGGTAGGATTAAATTCCAGGGACATAATGTACCTGCATTTCAGTAAAGCATCTCTCCAAGTCTCTCATGCCACCCTTGTGTATGAAGGAAAGATACATAGGCAACTAGAGTAACTTGAATTTGTCAATAATAAATCATTAGACTAGAGCAGATATTTTTCACCAGAAGTCTACGAAATTTCTGATAATTATGCAAAAGTCTAATGGGAAGCAATGTGTGTGCCACATTGATACAAAACTTCAAGTAGAAGCTGGATATCCAGTTCTCAGAAACATTGCCAAAATTATTCAAGTAGAGATAGGAGTAGATAACCTATAGTTCTTTACCATCACTAAGACTTTATAATTCACCTCTTTAGTATGATTGGACCTTGCCTCAGGTCTGATGGGAAAGATATTTTTTCCTTTTTCCCACAATAGATAAAACATTTAAAAAACACCCAAAGAATTCTTGATATTCCCTTACTCAAGTTTCCCCTCACTGACCTTACTCAAGGTAATTATCTTGTCTGTTTCTTTAATGTAATGTCTGCAGAACAATTGTGCTCTGGAAAATGACATAGAAAAATAAGTTCCAGTGTGTTAAGTGATAGTTGATTCTTTTGGATGTATACAGAAGAATCCTGTTTCAAAGATGTTGACAGGGGACAAAGAATAGCACTTTGTTTTAGTAGGGAGATATACCAATCAATCAAAAAATGGTTATTGAGTACTTACTACATGCAAAATACTATACTAAGCATGGAAGAAAATAGAAGTAGAAAGAGATGACCCCTGTTATCATAAAATACAGTGATGAGAAACCCCCTACCTTTTAAAGCATTATACTTAACTTGGCAATGGTTCTGTCTATTAATACACACACAACACACACACACACACACACACACACACATCAAGGAAAAAATTTTCCTCTTTGCTAGTCACAATCTAGAAATTCATAGAATCACAAGGGATTGCTTATAGAACCAACCTTTAAACAGACATTCCTCTTTAATCTCCACCCCAATGAACATCCAATATTCACTTTATGATGATGGTGAATCCACTATCAAACAAAATAGTCCAATTCTACTTCTTTAAAATACTTTTTTCTCTATAGTCCTTGTCTCTACCAATTAAAATATGAATTCCTTACAACTAGGCATTGTACTGCTTTTCTACTTGTATCCCCTAATATTTAGTAGTGTTTGACAAAACTGATTATTTTCCCTCTTCTTCCCTCTTTTCTTCACCTCTTTCTCATCCTCATTTCTTTCTTTCCTTTCTTCTTTTCCTCTGGCCTCCCATCATCTCTTTCCCTTCCTTTTTCCCTTCCCTTTCTCCTCATTTCTTCCCTTCCCTCCTCCATTCCTTTTCCCTTCCTTCTCCCATCTACCTTTTTTCCCATTATATCTCTCCTTCCTTTGATCTTTCTCTTCCTCCCTCACTCCCTTTCTGTTTCCTTTTATCCTCCTCCCTCCTTTCCTTTATCTCTCCCTCTCTCGCATCCTTCCTCCCTCCCTTCTTCATTCCTCTCTTTCTTCATACCTCCTCTCTTCTTCTTTCTTCCTACCTCTTCTTCCTTACTTCCCTCCAACCTTCCTTCTTTCCTCCCTGCCTTCCTCCCTCCATCGTATCATTTTCCCTTATTTCCCTTTTCTTCCTTTCCTTTCTCCCTCATTTGCTTTCTTCCTTCTTTTCTCTCTCATTCCCTCCCTCTCTTTCTTTCATTCCTTCCTTTAGTTTCATAGCTTTTAAATTCATTTTAGATTAAACCAATATTCTAGTCTGTTAAGATCTCTTTGGCTCTTGAATCTGCTAACCATCCTGGTTAGTCTTTCCCAGTGTCTTGTCATCAGAAAGTTTGAAAACATGCCATGTATCCCATTATCCAATCATTGATAAAAATGTTAAACAGCATTGAAACAAGAACAGATTTAGAGGCAATACACTAGAGAGACATCTTTCCAAGTTGACATGAAACTATTAATGACCAGTCTCTGTGTTTTCTCACTCAACCAATTCCAAATTTACTTAATCATGACTGTCTGATCCACATCTGTTCATGTTTTCCACAAGAATGGTATGAAAGATTTTTTCAAATACTTTGATAAAATCAAGGTAATCTATATCTGAGTATGCTCTTCATTTACAGATATAATATGTGTGAATTTCCATTGATTACCCTACCCCAGTTAAAAGTATTCTCTTTGGTTATTTGCTTGAATCATTCAATCAAAACTAGGTGTGAATAAGGCCTGTATATATCCCTCTTGTGCCAAGAAGTCTGTTTATTTTGACTCAGGAAAACAAGTAAGTCTTTAGGGCCTTGTATGAAATGAGTTAGGAAGTTCAGAACACAAAATATTGTAGTGTTTGCTAGTGAAGAAAAGACTAAGCCTTTCCTGAAAAAGGAATCGTGTGGGATATGGAGAAGAAATACATCAACCTCAGTATATTTGACCTTTCCCTATCTTGGCCAGAGGCTAAGATACTTAAGCAAAAGAGATGTAATAGGTGTGTATTACCCATTGGCCATATTTGCCATTAAGCTTGAGCCTACTATTCCCTTAAATTTACATGTACTGGTAGTATAATATATATGCTTATTTGTTTTATATTAAATATTCTTACTCTACCATTTTAGAAAATAACTTTCAAAAAGTTAATTGTGTCAGGTAAATTTATTGATATCTAATTGATAGTGATGATGGGAAGCATACCAGGGAGCTCATGGTATATAGCACTAGAATGATCTCAGTATCATAAGGCTAACTTTAAAATCCTGAGTGGAAATATAATCAACCATATTCTGAGAACTGACCCATCAGTGTGAATAGGGGTTGATTCTAAATGATCACCATATCCTTATTGTTTTTAAATTATAGTAATGTTCTAGATTTTTTTTCCAGGAATTATAAAATAATTACAAAATATAAATAACAAAGTCAAAGTCATTGCCCTCCTCTTTTCAAATTTTGTTGTTTCCCCTTTGGTAAAATCAGAATATTTTCTCTTCTCTTTTTCTGTTATACCTCTCATATTGTCCATGATAACATCTTCTAGTTCTTTCAATATCACAGGTTTTTATTTCTTCTTTGTGAATTCCAAAAACACTCACTTTGGGAAAGAAAGTTTATTTCTTGGCAAGGAAAGCTTCTTCTTTTATCCTTTTCTTTCAGTGGCTGATCCACATGGAATAGCAATCCAATCTTTCCTCCCCCCCTTAAAATGTATTTCCCCAATACAGCCTATAAAAATAATGTTGCCCTTAACCTTTTCTGAATGTTGACACCAAGAGTTATTGTTATGGGGCAACTAGGTGTTGCAGTGGATAAAGCACCGGCCCTGGATTCAGGAGGATGTAAGTTCAAATCTGGCCTCAGATACTTGGCACTTACTAGGTGTGTGACCCTGGGTAAGTCACTTAATTCCCATTGCCTGCAAAAAAATAAAAGAGTTATTGTTATCAAATTATGTTTTTTATCCAATCTCTATATGTATTCCATTTATATATATATATATTTCAAAATCTAAGAACTTATGTTTTCTCAGAATCCGCATTGCTCTTCTTAGATACCTCCTCTTCCTCTATCCATTGGAATTGCTTTTTTAATTTTAATTCTTGAAAGCTTCCCTTCCAACCCAGGTTAATTTCTTACCTTCCAATTTATGTCACAAGAACCTTCTCATCCTTTATTTGATGCCTGCTTTAGGCACTGGGGATAAACATGAAAAGTCACATAGTGCCTGTCCTCAAGGAGTTTGCAGTATAATTTGGAATATGAATTGTATATAGATAACATAAGATAGACTATTATACAGTCCAAAGGAGAGGTCCAGATGAAGAACTCTATGGAAATTTTAAGGATGAAGGTAAACACTTTGAATGTCAAGTGACCAAGGCACACTTCACGAGATATTACTTGAGTTTAAATCTTGAAGAAAGAACAGAATTTTAATAGAGATAAGAACAGAATTCATTCAAAATATGATAGATTCTTCTGAATAATATGTTACTATCTGGGTCAAGTTCAGAAAATAAGTCCAATTTGACTGCACTACAAAGAACATGAAAATAAATAATGTAATAAAAGAACTAGGAAGGTGTACCAAAGGTGCATGGTAGGTAAGGGCTTAAATGCCAAGAAATGAGCTTCTTCATGCTCTTCCTCATCCATGGCATGGAAGCTCCCTACAGGATTTGAACTTGGCTCATTTTCTTATATTCTCTTCCTTGACAGTATCATTCATTGGTCCAGCTTCAATTAGCACCTCTCAGCATAATATTCCCAAATCTCATACTTCAGTTAGGACTTTTCTTTCAAGCTCCTGAATCACAATAGCATCAACCTATAAGAAAGTTCAACCTGTTGACCTCAAATTCAACATGTCCAGAATGGAATTTATTTTTCCCTCTGAAACCTGATGATCATTCTGACTTCACTATTTCAAGGCCAAAGCACTGTCATTGATCAGCCTACCATATCTGTAACCCTTGGAGTAATCATTTACACTTCCCTTTTCTTCAACTTTCTTCCATTTGCCAAGTCCTATCAATGTTCCCACGTGACTTTCATAGGGGTCTTTCTTTTTTTCCCCTTGCTGCCACTCAACGTAGACCTTTGCTATCAATCATTTTGACTATTGTAAAAGCTTACTAACTTTGTGCACACAGTCTTCTTCTCCCCAGTTGTTTTCTAATTCATCCTTCAGAATAAAAAAAGCAGAAAATTTTATCTCATACTGTATTTGATCCTGTTCCTCCTCTCCTCAAAAACAAAACAGAAACAAACTGGAAAAAAATTCATGGGTCACCATTCATTACCTCTAGAATGATGTTCAAATTTCTTTGTTGGCATTCAAGACCTTCTACAATTTATTTTCCCAACTTCCTCATAATGCTACCCTTTTTGCACTCTATGTTCTGATTAAACTAGGCTTTTCATTCCTTTTGGTCTATCTTCTCAATCTTTCCTATGTCCAGAATGACCTCCATTTTCCCCCTATTTGAATGTTGCATTCTTACATAACATTTAAAGCCTTAAATACCATCTCTTCCATTTAATTCCTCGCTTATGATGTCTACAGGTCATAGTTTTTTATTTTGCAATTTCCAATGTACATATATTTATTATATTGGGTATTATAATTATCAACTCAGACACTTAGTAGCTGTGTGACCCTGGTCAGTCACTTAACCCTATTTGCTATGGTTACTCATCTGTAAAATGACCTGGAGAAGGAAATGAGCAACCTCTCCAATTTGTTTGCCAAGAAACCTCCAAATAGGATAACAAAGAGTCAGACATGACTGAAATGATTGAACAACAAATAGTTATCAGAGTTTATGTTTTATTTCCCAACTACACTATGATGGCAGGGAACATGGCTCTGTCTGTTAGTGTCTGTCAGCCCTCTGTTTCTCTGTCCTACTTTTTTATTATGTGCTCCACACATAATAGACATTTTAAAATATCTTGAATTTGAAATAAAAGAGGAAAAATTAACAGAAATAACATGGTCTTTTGAAGATTTATGCTAAATTCAGTATATCTTTTGATTTTATGTTAATAAATATTGTGGATAATGAGTCAGCTCTTATAACAAAGCATTACAGAAGTGGCTATAGATATGGGAGAGGGTATATAGATACAGAAAAAGATTTGCCTTGCATAGACCTTAAATAAAAAGATACAAAGTATACATTGAATTATAAATCCATGCAAATTCAATCCATTACATTATTAATTCATTAAGAAATATACTTTAAGATTGAATATCAATTCTTCCTTGTGAATATTCATTTGCTCATTTCTCTATTCAGGCTTTTTTATTTCAAAACTTTCTTCTGCCTTTTTCCTGATGTCCTTTCCTTTGAACAACCACTCTTTATTTCTGTTCCAGTACAGTCTTCATTACCACATCAATAAGACCATTTGGTTTACTTTCCTTCTTAATATGATGCCTGCACCATTGTTTATGTGTTTATTTTGTTGCTCTTACTAACTCTTCTGCTTGCCAATTGTGCTTTGTTTGAAGTATACATATCCTCCATCTGCTGTAACATTTTGCACCCATGTCCCAGCTGCACCAGCTCTATTAATTGCATACCATTTATTGTGTTTTTATTACACACAGCATTAATCCCACGTGTTAAACTAAGCTGAATTACTTATGAACGAATGTGGTTTTAAAGATATGATGTTTGGTACATCTGGGTCATAATCCCCTCCTCGCACTATCCCCAATTCAATGTATTTTCAATTTCTTTGAATTTTGGACTTCTGTAAATTTGAAACTTCAAAACTTAGCCCTAAAGCACTTTATTATTTAAAGCAAAGGATAACTTGGTTGCATTCACTTTTGAAACAACATATGAGTAACTATACATAAGTAAAGTTTGGTAAAGGAAAAAGAACCATAGGCATAGAGTAAGTAAACATCTGTTAGTCACTGTCTACAACCACGATAAGTCACTTAGCTTTTCTGAGCCTCAGTTTCCTTATCTAAAAAATGGGGAATATCTCCTTTCTAGTTAAAAATCTGATAATCTTATGCTACTTACCACATTATATCTTAAGACAGCATTACAGAAGTAGATTGTGAGTATTATGAATCAATCAATATTTAAATACTTACTCTGTGCCAGATGCTCCAGTTTATTTCATTTCCCTATTTTTTCCTCTCCATCACTGTCTACCAAATTGCTTTTCTCCACTCTTTATCACCCATTGGGATTGGTAGTATTTGCATATACTTACAAATTAATAACCGGAAGAAAAGTAATGTGTTCACTATTGTGATTGGCTTAATTCTTCTAATGTAATAGTATACATGAAATTGTTTACTTTCTTTGTGTGAGATGTAGTCATTTGTAAGGTTTTCTTGACCTATCTTGATCCTTGAATGAGAAATCAAGCCCATATTTGGTTACTAGTATTTTTTTTTTTTTGCAGGGCAGTGAGGGTTAAGTGACTTGCCCAGGATCACACAGCTAGTAAGTGTCAAGTGTCTTGGGCCGGATTTGAACTCAGGTCCTCCTGAATCCAGGGCTGGTACTTTATCCACTGTGCCACCTAGCTGCCCCCTGATTATGAGTCCTAATATGAGGTAGATACTGATGATCATGATGCAAGAATGCATGAATATTTGGTTAGTGGAATTCAGCATAGGTGATGAGTAGAATGTTATCTAGGCAATGAAATAAAAATCCTTATTCATTTTTGTTTAAGAAGCTAAATATAATGATTGTTCTATATGTAAATATGCTATTATTTCAATACAGTTTTTGATTAAACGTATATAAATGGAATGTCTTAATTCAATATTTCATCATGTTCCAATGTCCTTGAAGGTCATATCAGTCAAGTCCATAATCAATAAGGGCCTAATGAATTAGTAATGGGGGACTTACATTTATCCTCATAAGAGTTGAGCAGAGGATTGGCCAACAAGGATCATCCATGATTCTAATAGTTGTGGTGAAAGAAGCTAGAATAAAAAGCATAGAAAATTCAGGGAATAGTAAGTAATGCAATTATCAGGCATAGACAACTTTTTTTCCAAGAAATTTATTAGTGAATGAAGAGGAACAATTGAATACATAACTAGATGGTCAAGAAAGGTCAAGAGAAGGTTTTTTAAGGACAAAGGGAGGGACATTTCAGCTTTTGTTTAATTTTCTTTAGGCAAATGTGAGGATGCCAGTAACCAGGGAGATATTGAGGATGCCTGAAAGAGAGAAATGACTATTAAAGCAAGTCATGAAGGAGGCAAAAGAGAATGAGAATGAAGGGTTAGCCTTGGTGAGAAGTGGGAATATATTTTCTGTCACCAAGACATGAAGTTGAGAAGCTTTGAGAAATGGGCAGAGGGATGTACTGCCAGATGGCTGCAGCAATCTTCTCAGCAAAGTAAAAGGTAAGGGAGGTAAATTAATTATTCACAGTATACAATCTGAACCAAATATCATGAGATATGAAAGACATCTTGCACATTTAATCTTTATTCTTGAGAAAATAAACATTTCTGCATGTTTTGCTTGACCCAGAAGACAGACCCAGAAATAGTGGGGGAAAGTTGCCAACAATATAAATTTATACTGCAGTAAGGACAAAAAAATCCAAAACAAAAACTTTTCAAACAACCAGAATTGTCCAAGAGTAGAATGGATTGCCTTGAGAAGTAGGAATCACCCACTACTCCCTTACTAAAGATCTTCAAGAAGATCCTGGATATTTCCTATGTTGTAGAAATGATGCTTGTTCAGTTAGTTACGGATTAGACTAGATGGTCTCTGATGTCTCTTCCATTTTAAAGACTGTGTGATGTTCTTAGAACTCATAAAGACCATTTGCTGAGGCTTGGAAGTGTTATCATTCATTTACTGATTCATAATTAAACTTTTATTAAATAACTATTACTATGAATTGGAAATCATACCATATGTCTCAGGAGACACAAAGGTGAAGTGGTTATCACTTCTGTCATGGAACTTAGGACCTAATAGGAAGAAAAGACACATTCAAAGATTTATATAATAAGAAATGTAAAGTACATTAAAGACTTTCTTTCCCTACAAAAAGTGGTCCTTGAGGGTGAATGTTATTACACTGGGATAGGTTTCTTGAAGAGGTCCAGTTAGATGTGAACTTTAAAGGATACATAAGAATTCAATAGACAAAAGCAGAGATGCCATTCTAGGAAGAGATAATAGTATAGAAAAAGGCATGGAGGTAAGAAAGTATATTAGGAGACAGGAATTGTAGTTAGATTAGATTACATGGAAGGAAGCAATGGGAGATAAGTTTGTAAGGGTAGGATTGTATGAGAATGTAAAGGACCTTGAATGCCAGGTAGACTTCTAACTTGGTGACAATACATAGATTATTTAAGCAAATTTTACATATTTGTGCGTACATACACACATGTATGCTATACATATGCACATGTACATACATACATACGGGAGTTGTTGTGGTATTATATTCAAGTTATAGGTGACCATAGTTCTATAATCATTTCATTTTCTAACACTATGAGTATGTACATATATGAATGTATGAATGAAAAAAGTATTTAAGTGTTTACTATGTTCTAAGAATTGTTTTAAGGCCTAGAGAAACAATGTTAAAACAGACAGTCTCTTCCCCCAAGGAGTTTACATTATAGTAGATCTATGTACAAATACACATATACATTTTATAAGACAGTTTGGGAGATGATGCTTGTTAATTAAATATAGTGAATTAAATATAGCAAAAAAAAATCAGTCACAAAATCTCCAAGAATTTATGTCTTGAAGACTTTAAAAGCATCCTAATAATAGATAAAGCACTTTAGGATTCAAATCCAGAAAACCCTCCTCAGGGCAGTGAAAATTAAATGGACATGATAATGTCACCAAGGTCTCTGCTTGGTAATGCAAGTCTCTACAAGCCCATTCTTGTAAATATAATAGAAGTCTTACATTTGACTCTTCATTTAAATTAGTATTCAGTAGGCCCTCAAGCATTATATTAACTTTGTACATCTGGTTACATTAAATGTTTATCTTTTATTAAAATAATGGATGCTCCACTTTTTATATAAAGCTTTGCAAACTTTTTGTCTTTTATTTTTTCCTTTTTAATCCATTATCTCCAGATCATGTTAAGAATAATTTTATTCCACCCCTCATACTACTTCATGTGCATGCCTAGAGCTTGTAGGATGAACTCATTCCATTTTATCAGTGTCATTCCCTTTTACTACAGTATTTTGAAAGAAAATCTTATCCTTCCAAGTTTGTCACACTTTTGTTTGAAGAAGAGGTGAAGTAATCCACCAAGCAAAAGATCTGAAGCCTGCCAAAACTCAGTTCACCTTGACAATTTTTAGAATCTAAGTGGGGCAGTAGATGATGTACTGATAGACAGGGTGGGGTACTGATAGTTCTAAATTATAGTTGATCACCAAGAAATCATTCTGTAATGTGAGGAAGTAGAGGGAAGAATTACCCAGGAAAGAAAAGAGGGGCATAAACCACTTAGCTGAGGATTCTGGGAGCTTGGAATTCTATGAGACTAGTATGAGTGCTAAGGAGTTTACAAAAAGCAGAAAGATGTTTTGTTTCTTCCTGGACTGCTGAGAACCATCTGCTTTTTATGCTTGTCTTGCCCATACAGTGCCAGTTCACTAATAAGCATCAGCTACACTAACCATAAGCCTCATGATTCTAGTGCTTTATGAGAGTTTTCTTGACAATAAACTCTGGGTAAAAACAAGTTGTATTAGGCTCACAATAAAAAAGAGAAAGCAATAGATGGAAACATTTTGAAGTGCATGAAATCCCTTTTACATCATTATTTGCTGAACAATTTTCTGGCTTCACAGATGTATAAAACAAGATACCACTTAGTTATTTGAAATTAGTTCATATATTTGGAGATTTGTAGACATTTTTAGCTGAAACTGATTTTAAAGATCACTTAATTCAACTCTTTTTTTTTCCAGGGGAATGGGGGTTGAGTGACTTGCCGAGGGTCACACAGCTAGTAAGTGTCAAGTGTCTGAGGCTGGATTTGAACTCAGGTACTCCTGACTCCAGGGCCGGTGCTTTATCCACTGTGCTACCTAGCTGCCCCCCCAACCCTTTCATTTTATAGATGATGAAACTGAGGTCTAGAGAAGTTTAACAATTTGCTCAAAATCACACAGTTAAGTTAGTGGCAGAAATAGAAATTGAAAACAGGTTCCTCATTTCATTGTTCTTTCTGCTATGACACATGATTTCATGAACTTTAGATAATTATACAGTGTAAGCATACAATTATTTTAAAAAGGTAAAATATTATTATGTGCAAGGCCATAG
This sequence comes from Dromiciops gliroides, assembly GCF_019393635.1. Classification (NCBI taxonomy): domain Eukaryota; kingdom Metazoa; phylum Chordata; class Mammalia; order Microbiotheria; family Microbiotheriidae; genus Dromiciops; species Dromiciops gliroides. The sequence goes on from NC_057863.1 coordinate 119,974,399, forward strand.
AACCCATGGTCCTATTTTAAATACTCACCAAATTCTCACCAAATAAAATAACTTTCACAATATATTACAATCACTATCTGTATGTGTTCCAACAGAAATGGGAAAAGTCACCACCAATGAAGTGGAAATTAAAGCAGTAATTAGGAACAATTTTGCCCAAATGTATGTCAATAAATTTGACAATCTAAATGAAATGGATAAATATTTACAAAAATACAAACTGCCCAGGTTAACTGAAGAGGAAATAAAATACTTAAATAAACCCATATCAGAAAAGGAAATTGAACAAGCTGTTAAGGAACTCCCTAAGAAAAAAAATCTCCAGGGCCAGATGGGTTTACAAGTGAATTCTACCAAACATTTAAAGAACAATTAATTCCAGTATTATACAAATTATTTGGAAAAATAGGTGAAGAAGGAGTTCTACCAAATTCCTTTTATGACACAAATATGGTGGTTATGCCAAAACCAGGCAGAGCTAAAACAGAGAAAGAAATATATAGACCAATTTCCCTAATGAATATTGATGCAAAAATCCTAAATAAGATATTAACAAGGAGATTACAGCAAGTGATCACCAGGATAATACACTATAACCAGGTGGGATTTATACCAGGAATGCAGGGCTGGTTCAACATTAGGAAAACTATTAACATAATCAACCACATCAATTAGAAAACTAACCAAAATAATATGATTATTTCAATAGATGCAGAGAAAGCTTTTGACAAAATACAGCACTCATTCCTAATAAAAACACTAGAGAGCTGAGGAATAGATGATGCTTGCCTTAAAATAATAAGCAGTATCTACCTAAAACCATCAGTAAGCATTATATATGTAATGGAGATAAGTTAGAGGCATTCCCAATAAGATCAGTGCTGAAAAAGGGATATTCATCATCACCTCTATTATTTAATATTGTACTAGAAATGTTAGCTTTAGCAATCAGAGAAGAAAAAGGAATTAAAGGAATTAGAATAGGCAAGGAGGAAACAAAATGATCACTCTTTGCAGATATGATGGTATACTTAGAGGATTCTAGAGAATCAACTAAAATTTACTTGAAACAATTAACAACTTCAGCAAAGTAACAGGATATAAAATAAATCCACATAAATCATCATCATTTCTATACATGACCAACAAAGTCCATCAGCAAGAGATAGAAAGAGAAATTGCACTTAAAGTAACAGTAGACAATATAAAATACTTGGGAGTCTACTTGCCAAGACAAACCCAGGAACTCTATGAACACAATTACAAAGCACTTTTCACACAAATCAAATCAGATCTAAAGAATTGGAAAAATATCAATTGCTCATGGATAGGCCAGGCTAAAATAATAAAAATGACAATTCTACCTAAATTAATTTACTTATTCAGTGCCATACCAATCAAACTACCTAAAAAGTATTTTTTGGACTAGAAAAAAATAACAAAATTCATTTGGAAAAACAAAAGGTCAAGAATATCAAGGGAAATAATGAAAAAAAAAATGCACAGGAAGGTGGGCTAGCTGTACCAAATCTGAAGCTTTACTATAAAGCGGCAGTCATCAAAACTATCTGGTACTGGGTAAGAACTAGAGTGGAGGATCAATGGAATAGGTTAGGCACAGAAGACACAATAGTAAACAACTTTATTAATGTCCTGTTTGATAAACCCAAAGATCCCAGCTTCTGGGATAGGAACTCAATATTTGACATAAACTGCTGGGAAAACTGGATATTATGGCAGAAACTAGGCATAGACCAACATCTTACACCTTATACTAAAATAAGGTCAAAATGGGTACATGATTTAGACATAAAAGGTGACACCATAGGTAAATTAGAAGAGGAAGGAATAGTTTGCCTCTCAGATCTTTGGAAAGGAGAACAGATTATGACCAAACAAGAGACAGAGAATATTATGAAATGCAAAATGGATGATTTTGATTACATTAAATCAAAAAGATTTTGTACAAGCAGAAGCAATGTAGCCAAAATTAGAAGGGAGGAAGAAAGCTGGGAGACAATTTTTACAGTCAGTCTTTCTGATAAAGGCCTCATTTCTAAAATATATAGGGAACTAAATCAAACTTATAAGAGTCCAAGTCATTCCCCAATTGAGAAATCAACAAAAGATATGAACAGGCAGTTTTCTAATGAAGAAATAAAAGCTATCTATTGCCATTTGAAAAAATGCTCTAAATCACTACTGATTAGAGAGATGCAAATTAAAACAACTCTGAGGTACCACCTGACACCTTTCAGATTGGCTAATATGACAAAAAAGGAAAATAAGAGATGTTGGAGAAGCTGTGGAATAGTTGGAACACTAATGCATTGTTGGTAGAGCTGTGAAGTGATCCAACCATTTTGGAGAGCATTTTGGATCTATGCCCAAAGGACTATAAATCTATGCATACCCTGTGACCCAACAGTACCACCATTATTAGTTCTTTTCCCCAAAGAGATCATAAAAAAGGGAAAAGGACCCCACGTACAAAAATATTTATAGCTGCTCTTTTTGTGGTGGCATGGAATTGGAAATTGAGGGTTGCCATCAATTGGAGAATGGCTGAACAAGTTGTGGTATAGGTATGTAATGGAATACTATTGAGCTATAAGAAATGATGAGCAGGTGGATTTCAGAGAAACCTGGAAGGACTTGCATGAACTGATGATGAGTGAGATGAAGAGAACCAGTTGAACATTGTACACAGTATCAACAACATTGTGTGTTGATCAACTGTGATAGACTTGATTCTTCTCAGCAATACAATGGTCCAAGAGAATTTCAAAGGACTCATGATGGAAAATGCTCTCCAAACCCAGAAAAAAAGAACTGTTGAATCTGGATGCAGATCAAACCATACTATTTCTTTTGTTTTTGGTGTTGTTTTTTTTTTCTTTTTTGAGGCTTTTCCTTTTTACTCTGATACTTCTCTCAGTACATGACCTAATGCAGAAATATGTTTAATGTGATTGTTCATAATAACCTATATCAGATTACTTGCTGTTTTGGGGAGGGGGGAGGGAGGGGGGGATAGAGAAAAAATTAAAACTAGAAATCTTATAAAAGCAAATGTTTTAAATTATCTCTAAATGTAACTGGAAAATAATAAAATATTTATATGAAAAAAAGAAAGTGGAGCTATTATCAAAAATTAAAAAAAAAACAAAAAGGTATGAACAGGCAGTCTTCTGATGAAGAGATCAAGCTCTATATTGCATATAACAATGCTCTAAATAACTATTAATCAGAGAAATGCAAATCGAAACAACTCTGAGGTACCACCTCACACCTATCAGATTGGCTAATATGACAAAAAAGGAAAATAATAAATGTTAGAGAAGCTGCAGAAAAATTGGAACATTAATGCATTGTTGGTGGAGCTATGAACTGATCCAACCATTCTGGAGAGCATCATGGAACTATGCCCAAAGGGCTATAAGGCTCTGCATACCCTGTGACCCAGCAATACCACTATTAGGTCTTTTTCCCAATGAGATCATAAAAAAGGGAAAATGACCCATATGTACAAAAATATTTATAGCTGCTCTTTTTGTGGTGGCATGGAATTAGAAATTGAGGGGTTGCCCATCAACTGGGGAATGGCTGAACAAGTTGTCGTATATGAATGTAACGGAATACTATTGTGCTGTAAGAAATGATGAGCAGGTGGATTTCAGAGAAACCTGGAAGGACTTACATGAACTGTTCATGAGTAAGATGAGCAGAACCAGGAGAACATTGTGCACAGTATCAACAACATTGTGTGTTGATCAACTGTGATAGACTTGATTCTTCTCAGCAATACAATGGTCCAAGATCGTTCCAAAGGACTCATGATGGAAAATGCTCTCCAAATCCAGAAAAAAAGAACTGTTGAATCAGGATGCAGATCAAACCATACTATTTCTATTGTTTTTGTTGTTGTTGTTTTTCTTTTTTGAGGTTTTTTCCTTTTTGCTCTGATTCTTCTTTCATTAAATGACTAATGCAGAAATATGTTTAATGTGATTGTAAATATATAACCTATATCAGATTACTTACTGTCTTGGGAAGGGGGGAGGGAGGGAGAAAAATTACTAGAAATCTTATAAAAACAAATGTTGAAAACTATCTCTAAATGTAACTGGAAAATAATAAAATACTTATATGAAAAAAAAAGAAATGGGAAAAGTGGCCAACCATTGTGGCACATGTGCTGAGAATGTGTGTCATTTAGTTGTCACATTTAGCTATCTATAAATCTTTGGGAAAGGACATAAGAATAGACTATCTGTCTGAAGCCAAACTACCAAGAGTGGTACCATGCCACCATCATCAATTCTGATGCCTAACATTTGATTGGAAATGTGAGTACAAGAATGATAGGATGCTCTCAAAAATAAAATTTTATTGATACAAATGCAAACAATTCTGAAAAGGAAGAAAAAGAGGGACTGTTTAAGGAGACTGATGTGGAAACACAGAGGACTGATTGACAGATGAAGATTTTTAAAATCCATGTGTAGATAATGAAAGTAAAGGCAAATAACAAAAGGGTGAATATAAAGACTAGAATGACCCTGCAAGAGTAATATTAGGAGCTACTGTGCACAGAATGAACTGATGCTAGTGGCAAAAACTAAGGATGACAAAGAGCCCCAATTTACATCATTGTTGTTGTTTGCCCTTCATTTTCAAAGAAGACCAATGACATCATGGGCTGATGTCTTGACTCATGGCTATGAATTGAACGTTAATGTGAGGCAGAGTTGCACAAAGTTATTAGCTTCTATCTTCCTGAATCATCAAAGTCAGGTTTCAAGTCAAAAGTCAGGATGATTAGTGATGAACTGGGATGGACTAGATGACCTTGGCATCTTTGTTGTTTGACCAGGTTCTAGGCATTACACAGCACTTGATTCAGACACTTCCATGACTGCTGGAACAAATTGTTCTTATCTGCCCATTCATCCAGTGGAAGTCTTCACATGCTTTGGGGAGGCGTTTTCCTAACTAAAGACATGTTTGAGGTTTGAGGCCTGTCAGTTACCTTTAACCTTGTTTAGCCCATCTGCCAAGATGGTTTTACTGGGTTGTGGCCACTGCATATACTACAGCTTCTTGGAGCCACAGGTGAGAGCTGAGTTACAGGTGAAACCAAAAGTGGCTGAGTAGACTGAAATTCAGATTAAGAAGAATGTTGAAGGAGGAATAAGATCATACCTCAGAGTGGATGGATCAGTAATAGTGGACAACATCAAGAAACACAGCAAGACTTATATCTCAGTTTGATTTTTTTTTTACTAAGGAAAATAAACTTTGAATTGGAAAGAATAAAATGAATAATGTGCAACCTAGATTTGAAGACTGGACCATTTTGTATGCTGCTGCTTAGGCATGCCCCATCAATTGTTGAAGAAAATGCTAATAATCAAAGCAACTGAACATCAGGTAGGAGACTACTGTTACACTAGGATAAAGGCAGAGCTGACATACCAACTAAATTTGCAGATGACAAAAAGCTAGAAAGTTGATTAGAAGATGAAATTTATTCAGACTAAATGTAAAACAAAACCCTAAAAGGTAGGTCCTATTATTGCTCCCATTTAATTGTTGAAAAAGGTGCTGTTATTGCTCCCATTTTATTGTTGAAAAAGGCAATATCAATGACATTATCTTTTATATAATATGGGTGTTAGATTAAGAAAAGATTTCCTGTTTTGCTCTCTGTGGGTTTAAGGAATGATGTTTCTTGCTTCTTCTAATCTCTCCCTTCTGTAATCCATTCTCCATACACTTGTCAAAATAATCTTAATAATGCACTCTTCTAATTATATCAATCCCTGGCCATTCTTGCTCAAGAATCTTCAGAAGTTCCCTACTGCTTTTAGGATAAAAGAAAAAAAAAACACTCCTTAGATTGGCACTTAAAGACCTATGTAATCTGGTTCTAGTCTACCTTCCTAGATTTATTTCATGTGATTCTCATTCATGAACTTTACATTCCAGTTGAACCAGGCTACATTCTGTTTCTTGAAGTCAATATTCCAATTCCTTCCTTTGTGTCTTTCCATTATCCAGTCCACATGTCTGGAATATACCTTTCCCCCTGCGTTTACATTGCCTCTTTGAGTCTATAGTTCCCTTAATGGTTCAATCAAAAGTTATGTACCATGGAAAGCATTTCCTGATCTACCTGGTTCTTAGTGATCTCTCTCTGCTCACATTATTTCATATTTATTTCTCTGTTGTTGTGCTGATCAGTAAAATATAAAATAAAATTTAATTCTTTGTTCTACCTTTTGTCTGTGTGTACCAAAGTCTCATATAACATCTCATACAAAGGAAATAATAAATATTTGTTGAAATAACAAAGGAATGAGAGTAATCAGTTGGAATGGGCTTTAAATAGGGTTCTTCTTTGGTGACAGAGAAGCAACTATTATCTCTGCTTGTGACCAGGATAGATAATTTAGAAATCTCTATTACTCTTATTTTTTTAAATAATAAATATCAGCAAAATGTAACTTTTATAACTTATATGAGCTTTTAAAAATGTATTTGAAATAAGGATATAAAACAACATAAGCTCTCCAAATACCCTTCTAGACCTAACATGCTATAATTTCACAATTCAAACATTTAAGTACTAATTGTAAGCCTGGGTCACCTTTTACTATCCCAACTTTTTTCAGGTGTTATTCTCTAAATTAGAAAATGGGGAATCTTCCTATTTAAACTTACAACTCTCTTAAAAAAAAAACTCTGAAGATTATAGTTCTTCTCAGACAGTAATGTTGATGGTATTAGTCGTTTCCTGGCTTGCCACTAGAGGCTTCATGTGGAAGCTTGTTATTTCTTAAGTCCTCCCTCTAATTAATGTCTAGTAACTGTTAGAACTAAACATATGGATGATAATGCCACAATGAAAACAAAATCTCTCAATCTTTGTTCTCACTAATTGAATATCACAATGGTGGATTTTTAAATTTCCTCGTCCTATGGCTTTTCTTATTCATCAAAAAGAATTTGAGTCAAGACCTGGGAAAATACTAATATAGGTCTTCCTTCTTCTGATTTCTTCAGTCCCTTCAGTATTACTGAATTTATTCTTTCATATAATCACAATTAATTACCAACCTATGCTTTCCTGAAGGTTTTGAATCTATTTTCTTTCTTTTTTAACAGTTCCAACTAAAAGAATTTTTTAAAATTTGTTTCTTATGACCACAAATATCTTCAAATATACAGAAACCATTTTGTAGACTTAAAAAATAGACTTTTCTCCGCCCCATAATACGGATAGCAGATGAAAGAGTACAGAGGTAGGAATGAGAAAATTGAAGGAAGTTAACTTCCTTTCCCTTCTGTGATATCCATTTAAACTATCAGTGGGTTTGGAGGTCGTTGGGGCAATAGCAAAAGGTTTCAGGGGTCTTTCCATGCCCCATTAATTGTGGAGGGGAAGGGACCCTCACACCCTTATGCGTGATTCTACTGTACATATTATTCAGATGAATGAACAAAAATAATTAGGAATAGATAAAATTTGCATATAAAATCATTACCACATGATTATGTAACCATATTCTCTTCTTTTCACTAAATATTTTTATTGATGGGTCTCAAAGTCTTTCTATAAACATAACTACTAGATCAAGCACTTTATGTAGATAGATACCAAATGCATCATGTGGTATTTGCAAATTACATTTTTCTTATTATTTTTCTTGTTTTATTATTTAAATTATTTAAAAATACTTTTTATTATTTTTATCTTAATAAACATTTCTATTTAAAGTTTTGAGTTCCAAAGTTTTTCCTTACCTTCCTCCCTCTCTTTCTCTCTCCCTAAGGCAGTAAGCAATCAGATATAGGCTATACACATGTAATTATGTAAAACATTACCATATTAATCATTTTGAATACAAAGACTGAAAGGAAAAAAAATGAAAGTGAAAAATAGCATGCTTCAGTCTGTGTTCCATCAATATCAATTCTTTCTTTGGATGTGGATAGTATGCATCATCATTGTAACTTTGGGATTGTCTTGGATCATTGTATTGTTGAGATATAGTTGTCATTCACAGTTCTTCATCACATAATATTAGCTGGCTCTGTGCACAATTTCTCCTGGTTCTGCTTACTTCACTATACATCAGTTCATCTAAGTCTTTCCAGACCTTTCTGAAATCATCCTGCATGTCATTTCTTATAGCACAATAATATTCCATCACAATCATAAACTGCAACTTGTTTAGCCATTCCCCAGTTGATGGGCATTCCTCTGATTTCCAATTCCTGGCCACCACAAAAATGAGCTGATATATATATAAAGCAAATAGGTCTTTTTCCCTTTTGGGGGGTGTCTTTGGGATTTGAACCTAGCAGTGGTATTGGATCAAAGGGTATGCACAGTTTTATAGCCCTTTGGACATAGTTCCAAATTGCTCTCCAGGATGGTGGGATCAGTTCATAACTCTATCAATGGTGGATTAGTGTCCCAGTTTTTCCACATTTCCTTCAACATCCAACATTTTACTTATTTTTGTTATATCAGTCACTCTGATAGGGATGTATTTCTCTGATCAGTAGTGATTTAGAGCATTTTTTCATATGACTATAGATAGCTTTTAGTTCTTTGTCTGAAAACTCATATCCTTTGGCCGGGAATGACTTGTATTTTTATAAATTTGATTCAGTTCCTCATATATTTGAGAAATAAAGCCTTTATCAGAGATACTTGTTAAAATTCCCAGTTTTCTGCTTTCCTTATAATTTTGGTTGCATTTGTTTTGTTTGTGCAAAGCCTTTCAAATTTATATACTCAAAATTATCTATTTTACATTTTGTATTGCTTTCTATATTTTTTTGGTCCTAAATTCTTTCCATGTCCAAAAATATGAGAGATAAACTAGTCCATGCTCTCTTAATTTGTTTATGATATCACACTTTATGTGCAAATCGTGTACCTATTTTGACCTTATTTTAGTAAATTGTGTGAGATGTTGATCTATACCTAGTTTCTGCCATACTGTTTTCCAGTTTTCCCAGCAGTTTTTGTCAAATAATGAATTTTTGTTCCAAAAGCTTGGATCTTTGGGTTGAACTCAGGTCTTCCTGACTCCATGCCTAGCACTCTAAACCTTAGTCCTTTTCCTAACTATTGATTATCTCTGATTTATCCTATTTCCTATTCTTCCTACTCCCCTGTTTATTCTGCTCTTTATCCTTAAACCCTGTTGCTCCCCTCAAAAGTATTTTGCTTCCGACCACCACTTCCCCCAGTCCACCATTCCTTTTATTAGCATCATCTTCTATCACTCCCCTCCCTTCCTTCCTTTTATGGTAAAATAAATTTCTATGCCTAACTGAGTGTATGTTATTCCTTCTTTTATCCAATTCTGATGAGAGTAAAGTTCAACTGTTTCCTACCACCAATGCCCCCATTTTCCTCAGCAGCATGGTATAGTTTAGCATTGTCAGCTGAGATAATCAAATCCCTGGGAGCTGTTGAGATCAAGAAATGTAGTATAATGGAAAAAAAGAGAAAGCAGTCCAGGACAGAACACTGGGGTAATTTTAGAATGTAGTCTGAATAAGGATTCAGAAATGGATACTGAGAAGGAGTGGACACATAGGAGGAGACCAGGAGAAAGTAGTATCCTGGAAACATTGAAAAAAAGAGAATGTCAGGGAAGATAAGGTGATCAATGGTGTCAAAAACTTAAGAGAGGTCAAGGAAAATGAGGAGTGAGAAAATACCATTGGATTTGGCAGCTAAGAAATCATTAGAAACTTTGGGGAGAGTAGATTTGGTGAAACAATAGAAGCCAAATTCTAAGGTGATTCTTCTATAAGAATCATATATGCACGTTAATCAACAGAGATGAGTAGCAGTCATACCTTTTAACAGGTCTTGAGGATGTGTGTGTTACATCTTTATGTATATGTTCCAGGAAAACAACAGACCTCCCTGTTTTTATCATCAGGTAGACAAATATGGGCTTCAGTTTCCTCAGAGCAAAGATTAATCAACTACCACACTATGCTGCCCTCAGAACCTTCTGGATCATTTTTTTAACCTTGACAACACTTGTCAATATACTTTATCATTCCTTGAAACACAAGTAGGTGCATCCTTCTCAAACCATCCAGCTCCTTCTTCTTCATAAAAAGTCTTAATATTTGAAATGATTATTTCTCACTTCATTAAGTCAAGACACCAAATAATACCTCAAAAGGACATGCAAAAACTGGTCAGTTCAAATGGCTCCAATTTCTCTGCTCTACCTGTCTCATGCAACACTGTGTTTCTGTTTAAGGAAACAGACCTCAGTGTTTTGTTTTGTTTTTTGTAGCTTTAAAATTCCATCAAGCCTAAACTTTGGTAATATAATTATATTAATATCTCTATCTAACAAAAACACTTCTGTAGAGAAAGAACAAAAAATAACAAACTAAAAAAGTATTACCAAAAGGGAAAAATAATCTTGATCTTTTGGGATTTATAAGTGTATTTTATCAAATATTCAGAAAACACTCAATGGTTATGACTAAAAATATTCATATTAATTGATAAACTCCTTTATCCAATTTCTTTTATGGGACATAATACTAAAATCAGGGGTTCATATAGTAGAGATAAAAGAACTATAGAACAATTATCACTAAGGAATATCAATATATTTAAAAAACCACAATTCTAGCAAAAATATCAATATATCTAAAATTACTCATAAATTAAATTTATAACAGAATTATAAGATTAATCCATGATTAGAGAAACAAGTGACAAAATAAAACATGTATAAAACACGAGGCAAACAACATGATTAAAAAAAGGATAGTAGTACCAATAAAAAAAAGAGAAAGAAATTAAAGGCATAAATATCCACAAAACAGTATGAAATTATTATTGTCTATCACCTAGCTTCTTAAACTATGGATCTTAACCCTTATGGGGTTATATAATTTAAGTGGAGAGTTGCAATAAAAAAATTGGCAACAATAAAAGACTATATATATATATATATATACCTAGAGTCATGCAAAAATTTATTTGATGAGGAGTCATGAGTGGAAGAAATTTAAGAATCCTCAGTCTATCACATGATAGATTACTTAGAAAATAAACAAAAAATAAACCTTATCAAAATGTCATACTTCTCTAAAATAGCAGGATGCAAGGTATAAACACAAAATCATCAGCGTTTAAAAGCAGCTCTTTTAAAAAAAAACAGGAGGAAATTATATAAAGTTGTCTCATTCAAAATAACTATAAAATATATAAAATGTTTGTGTTAACTTATCAAAACACATTCAACATACACACACATACACATATATAAATTACAAAACAGTTTTTTACAGAAATAAAAGATAGTTCCCCTGGCTAGACTGTCAATACAGTATAATAAAAATGACAATACTATTAAACTGAATTTATGGATTTAATGCTAAAACAATCAAGCTACCAAGAGATCATCGAATTAGATAAAATAATTACAAAATTCATATGAAGAAACAAAAGATCTAATCACTTAAAATAAATAAGGAAAACAAAAATTAAAGAAATAAGGAAAAATAGGAATGAAGGAAGAATATCACATAATATAAGATATATCACAAAGAAAAATATCACAAAATATATGTCAAAGTTGCTATCATTCGAATGATTTGGCATAAGTTAAAAAAACAGAAAAAATAAGTCAATAGAACATACTAATAAAAAGGGAAAATTAGAAATAATTATCTAGTGTTAAAAAATTAGAATTAAAGTCTTATCTTTAATAAATTCAAGAATATGAACCACTTGAAGATGGAATAACTATTTGATAATTGCTGAAAAAAATAGGAAACAGTTTGGCAAAAAGAGGCTTATACCACAATCTTATTACATATGACCATAAATCCTAGATAGATACTCAAACTAAATACAGCATCAATCAACAAATATTAAGTTCCATTTATATATAAACAATGGAAATAGCTTCCATCTCAACTATTACAGGGGAAAATTCAATACAAAGGATATAGGTGATGATAAAATACATAATACACACTTTCAATGATATGAAATTGAAAAGCTTTTGCAAGAACAAATAAGTGAGCATAGGATAAAAAAGGAAACTATATTGGGAAAAAATTGCCATAATTCTTCGATAAATAACTGCTACTACAAACATAAGAAATTAACATAAATATATGAAACCAAGGAGTGATTCCCCAATAGGCAAATGGTCTGAACATACTAGCAAATCGTATTTTTTTAAAGTATTGCAAACTATTAATGGTCATATGAGTGTTCCAAATTACTAATGATAAGAGAACTAAAAATTAATTTAACTTTGAGGTTTTGCCTCATGCCTAGCAAATTGGTAAAGCTATCACAAGACACAATTACTTCAAGTTAGAGGGATTTTTTTAAATGCAGACACATTAATGGGTTATTTTTTAAACTTCATTGGTTTGAGATCATTAGAACACAACTGAGAAAAATTATCAAGAAAGTGATTAAGGGGGCAGCTAGGTAGCACAGTGTATAAAGCACTGGCCCTGGATTCAGGAGAACCTGAGTTCAAATCCAGCCTCTGACACTTACTAGCTGTGTGACCATGGGCAAGTCACTTAACCCTCATTGCCCTCCCCCCAAAACAAAACAAAGGATTACTAAAGATAAATTTTAAGTTTTAAACTCTAACTTGAGTCCCATGTGGCATGAATCTTGGAAGAAGTAAAAAAAAAAAATCATAGGCCATGTTTGGAAATGAGATCCCATCTTTTATGGAAAAGAAAAACAAAGATCCATTTTCAGGCTGTCTTTTCTATTTATTCATTCATTCATTCATTCATTTATTTTTGCCCTTTGTTCAAGATATTAATGTTTACAAAACAGGATTATTAGCAATCCCAAAACCACATCTGCAATACCAATAATTATGTTCCTACCCTTTTAAGCTGAATGTACTCCACAATTTCATCCCAATAAATTGGCTAAAACTACAGTACATTTTATCGGTGTTAACCTTCACTACCCAGGCTTAGCCTGTGTTGACTCGCAACACAATTTCCTAATAAATGATCGAGAAGAGAATTTAGCTCCACTTTACCCCCATCCAGCTCCAATTTACACCACAGAAATCCTGTAGAAGACATTAACAAGAAACTGTTGTGTCTGAAAAGGAAGGTAAACTACTCATTTAAAGAAAATGAGAGACAACAGAGGGTTTAGTAGAACCTCCATGGTAAGAGGGGGACACAAATTATATAGGATAAAGATATATGGAAGGATGGGTGGCACAGTGGATAAAGTGTTGCGCCTAGAGTAAGGAAGACTCATTTCCATGAGTTCATGTCTAACCTCAGACACTTAGTAGCTTTGTGACTCTGGGCAAGTCACTTAATGTCTATTTGCTTCGGTTTCCCCGTCTGTAAAATGAAGTAGAGAAGGAAATGGCAAATTGCTCCAGTATTATTTCCAAGAAAACTCCAAATGGGGCACAAAGAGTCAGATACAACTGAATAACAAGCAAAAAAAAAATTAGGGAGTGTGAGATTATTATATCTCTAAAAGATTCTGAATTTCCTTAGATATGTTTTTGAGAACTCTCATTGTTTGACTTAGTTATTGGCAAAGTTATTTAAAGTTGTGTTAAGATCAATTTTGTGGGGAAAAAAAAAAGATCTCTTTTGTAGGAAATTTTCCAGCTGAGGAGACTTTCTAACTGATCATCAGTATCTGAAACACCTGAAAGACTTGTTTTTACAACTACACCTGAGACCATGCCCAGGATCCAGAGCCAGAATTCAAAGGCTATACCCAGAGTACATCTCAAGAATCATCTGAGAAAAGATTTCTAAAGACTTGAATGGACGTTTTCCTGTTTTCCTTTTCCCATTGTATACACTATTTGTAATGTCCACCTAGTAAAGGGGAGTGCCCCCTTTAGTTTTGTCAATGCATCACTCAATTTCTTTTCTTTTTTTTAAATTACTTTTACATTCTTAGTTATAAGTATATGTAATGTTATTTCTTCATTTAAGGAAACTGTTTCTAAATGAAGCACAGGGGAGAAGTGCTTACCATAGGACCCCTGCAATGAGAGCGTGGCTTGACCTTTCTAAGCTTCAGTGGCCCTAAGTTACCTCACATCAACATGAGACCACTCTCAACCAATCAGCTTGAAGCAGTGTGTGTGAGGTAGTTGGTTTTGTCAGTTGGTGGTTGGAACCTTGTGAGAGGTGGAGCTCTGATCTCACTCTTGGAAGGTAGTTAGGTTTTCCTATTCTTTCAGAGACTCTTGTTCTCTCTTTGTTAACCTCTAATATATTTTAATAAATGTTTAATACCTAAACTGTTAAACTGTTCTCCTAGTTAGTTTTCCCCACACTGGGGACAGGTGACCATACACATTTAGTTTTACCTGTCACAGGAGAGAGTATCTACACAGATGAAATCAAAGCTTTCCTCTGAGTACCAATTTAATTTTTTTTCTAAAAAAATTGAAAATAATATCTAGATAATGACAATAATCCAAGAGCATTGTTTTAATTATTAGAAATATTAAATCTATTTTATACAGCAGTTAAAATAACTGACAGCTGATTTTTTTAATCTTTCAATTTAATAAAAAAATAAGTCAAATAGATTGGTGTCACACAAACCAAATAATTAATTGACCACATTATTGTTTTTCTACCAATTTTATTAGTATTATGTGTGAATGTAGGATCAGGCTAAAAAATGGGGAGCTAATATAGTTCAATGGAAAGGGCATTGAACTTGAAAAGAGAAAGTCACAGAATTAACTCTCAGCTTAATATCAATGTCATGATGAGTTGCCACAAAATGAAGTAAACATTACTTATACTACCTATATCACATGGTCACTGTGAAGGAAAAGTTTGTCAAATATAGCATGTTATATAATTATAAATTATACCCTATATTGTTTGTAGTCTTTGTAAAAACTACACTAACTAGGTCAATGGTCTATATTGTTCAAATAAACACTACTTTTTAAAAAAAACATTTTTAAGCTTGTGTGAAATAAATTACTTATTATGGGGGAAAATTGCACATATACTTTTTTTTTTGACAGTTCCATCTTAGGAAGCCTTCATTGACCCTTTGTTATTCCTTGGTAAATGAACTATCACACATCTTGATAATCATATTTAGCACTTACATGATATTTACATCTTAAAGTTTCTTTCTCAAACATTAATTAAACTCTTTTTTCACTTTCTGACTGAAATAATTTTATTATTGTTATGCAGCTGTTGAACTTCACCCTAGATTTGGATACAGTTGAAAATGAGTGAAATTCCTTCTCAGATAAAGTTTGTAAAGGCCTTTTTTTTTTTTTTTTTGTGGTGAGGCAATTGGGGTTAAGTGACTTGCCCATAGTCACACAGCTAGTAAGTATTAAGTGTCTGAGGCCGGATTTGAACTCAGGTCCTCCTGAATCCAGGGCCAGTGCTTTAACCACTGGGCCACCTAGCTGCCCCTTTAAAGGACTTTAAGATGAAGAGAACAGGGAAAGCTAGGTGGCCCAGTGGATAAAGCACTGGCCTTGGATTCAGGAGGACCTGAGTTTAAATCTGGCCTCAGACACTTGACACTTTAATAGCTGTGTGACTATGGGCAAGTCACTTAATCCTCATCATCTCAAAAAAAAAATGAATAGAACATCAAATACAACAAGAATAATATATAATATATAAAATATATAATATTAAGAATAATAAGAAAAATATATTCGATTGAACACATCTTAGCCAAATTATTTTTGTCGCTCTTTCCTACATTCCCTGTTCTTGTAAGTCATGAGCTCCTCACACCTTTGCCTGAATTCTAATAGCTTAGTTTTATATGTATCTGGATACCTTTTGTGGGTGCACCAACATGACATAGTGGATAGGGCACTGGGCCTGAAGTCAGAAAGACCAGAGTTCAAGTCTGACCTCAGACAAATCACTTAACCCATGCCTGTATAAAGCTAGAGAACAAAATGGCAACCCACTTGAGTATCTTTGCCAAGAAAACACCATGAACAATTGGTCCATGGGGTCATGAAGAGTTGGACATGACTGAACAAGAATATGTTTTAGATAAAATATAATCAACATAGTTTTATCCCTTCCATGTCAGAGAATTGGATCCTTAGTCCAGATTGAAGAACTGACTCTTTCATCATAGCATCCATTCTAACCAAACTCTTGTGATTAGAGCTTTGAACATGTAGTATTTTGTTTGAAAGAGACATCCTGGGGGCAGCTAGGTAGCAAAGTGGATAAAGTGGATAAAGCACTGGCCCTGGATTCAGGAGGACCTGAGTTCAAATCTGTCCTCAGACACTTTGACACTTACTAGCTGTGTGACTGTGGGCAAGTTACATAACCCTCATTGTCCCAAACAAAAAAAAAAAAAAAAAAGAGGCATCTTGGCATAGAAAGTGGAGGGCTAGTGCTGGATTCAAAGCTAAGATGATCTTGATTCAAACCCTGCTTCTGTATGACCCTGAGCAAGTCATATAAGTTTCCTGTGCCTCATGCATCTCTTTCAGAGTCACCTACTAAATCATAAGACTGTGGTCATCTGTTATTGGTAGTGGAGAAGGTAAGAATCTTCACAACTGGAAGTTATCATACTAAAGAAATTATAGATTCACAGAATATTTTATATGAAAATATCATAAGTACTTCAGATATCAATCTCAAGAAATTTAAAGTAATTAACTTGTATTTAGCAAGCATGAATAGTCTGTTGTTCAGTCATTTTCAGTTGTATTTGACTCTTCGTGACACCACTTGGGGTTTTCTTGAAAGAGATACTGGAGTAGTTTGGCATTTCCTCTCCAGTTCATTTTGCAGATGAGAAAACTGAGGCAAACAGGATTTCAGTGTTTTGCCCAGGGTCACATGGGTAGTTAAATGTCTGGGGCCAGATCTGAACTCATGAAAATGAATCTTCATGACTCCAGGCCTGACACTGTATTCACTCAGTCTAGCTGTCAGTATGAAGAATCCATTATTTGTTCATTTTTCTAAACCATTCTTGAAGATATTTATATTTTCTTCCCTGGATAGCATTCTGGAGTTATGTTCCATGTTTTCTATCTACCATGTAAAGTACAAAGTGTAATATTACTTACTTCAAAAACTAAGAAGTAATTCATATCTATGTAGCACTTTAGGATTTTAAAGTACTTTCCTCTCAATAATATGATGAAAGTGGTATATTATTGTCTACTTTACAGAGGAGTAAAATGAGACTCAGAAAAGTCAAGTCATATCAGCTAAGCCAGAAGAGAACACGAACCCGGACCTTCTGATTTTCCATTCCACTGCTTTTATCACCATGCAATGCTGTCATTAGATTTCCAGAAGTTATCTCATGGTTTTAATACTTCTTCATTCAACAGGGAAGAAAGCTCATCTCTAGACTTCCTAATTTTCTAAACATTGGTCATATTTCCTCTCAGTCTTATTCTTTAAAAAAAAAAAAAGACAATCTTTTTCAGTTCATTTTTATACAAAAACCAAGGCACCATGCTACAAATGGAAAAAGCCCTGGCTCTGTAATTAGAAGACCTATGTTTAAATACTATAGGGCAGCTAGGTGATGCAGTAGTTAGAGCACCAGGCCTGGAGTCAGGAAGATTTGAGTTAAAATCAGGTCTTAGATACTTATTAGATGTGTGATCCTGGACAAGTCACCGAACTCTGTTTCCTCATATGTAAAATGAACTGGAGAAGGAAATGACAAACAACTCCAATATCTTTGCCAAGAAAATACCAAATGTGGGCATGAAAAGTCAGATATGACTGAAAGGACTGAATAGTATGTTTATGACCCTCCTGCATCACTCTCATTTCTCTTTCCATTTTTCCCTCTACCTCTCTTACCTCATCTTCAAAGTCCTTTTTGAGTGCTTCCATGCCCTGAGACCATTTCATATTTTTCTTGGAAGCTTTGGATGTAGGATCTTTGACTTTGTTATCTTCTTCTGAGGGTGTATTTTGATCTTCCTTTTCACCAAAGAAACTTTATTGTGTCCACATTTTTTTCTGTCTGCTCATTTTGCCAGCCTACTTTTTGACTTTTAACTCTTTCTTAAAGTGGGACACTGCTTCCAGGGTGCACTGTCCCAAAATTCAGGGGGTTCAAGGTGGTATGATTTAAGGAGAAGCACGTTTACCACTCCTTTGGCCTGTGCTCTGGTCTGCAAGCAACCACAGACCTGCTTGCTCTTTAACTCAGCGACAGAATTCTATTTCACTATGGTTGCAAGCTCTGGAGTGCCTGTTCCCCTCCCCCACCTGGACAACCACTCAAGACTACTTCCTGGTTCCAAGCAGGAGCAATACAACAGATTTCCACCTCAGTGTCAGCAAAGATCCCTGTAATCTCCCCTCGGCCAACCTCTCAACCCCCTCACTGGACTGTGAGCTGAGTTCCATAGGTATCTGCTTCCTTAGCTGATTCCAAGGCTCAAGAGGCTTGATTCTCTGGGGCTGAGACTGGGACTGGGTCTGCATGGTGTGGCCCAGATCTATACTTCACTCTCACCCCAGTACAACAGAACTTTCCTGCTAACCTTCTAAGCAGTTTTTGTCTGGAAAATGGTCTCACCCCATCCTTTTGTGGGTCCTGCTGCTCCAGGAATTGTCTTTTGGCATTATTTGAAGGGATTTGGAGGGATTTGGGGCGGGGGTAGCTCCGAGGAGACACTGCCAGTCTTCTGCCATCTTGGCTCCTGAAAAATGTCTAAATACTTCAGTCATTAGTACTTTGGATGTGACCTAGAACAGGTTGCAATCTCATTGGAGTTAGACTAAAAGGTCTCTAAAGTCCATTTCAGATCTACAGCTATGATTCTCTGATCCACTGTTTTCTAGAAAAATTTGGATGAAATAATGACAGATTATAGGAGGTTAAAAAGGGAAAGTTAATTATGTTCTTTGGCAAGTTGATTAAAAAATCAAGCTTTCTCACAAAACATCTTCTAATATTCTATATATTTTCCACTTAAGGATTAAATTTGTCTGAGCATTGTTCTATACTTTATGTCTTAATTAAATTATTTTCCCAGTATCATACAATCAGGAGAAATTAAAAAGGTAAGAATTAAACACAGGTGTTTCTTCCTCACAGATCAGTTCTTTATCTACTACACCATGCTGCCTTGATATTTCACATGAAAAGTCCAGCAGCCATGATAAGAATTATTTAGTTGGGTTGCTTTTTTGGAAATATTCAAAATAACTTTAGACTATTTTAGTCTGTATATTATCCAGCACTATGTAATTCCAATGAAGCATCTCTTAATAATTAAAGTCTTTTATTTTTTCTCATTCATTTCCACTTCAACATTATCATTGTTTTTTCTCAAGCTTTATTTTTTCTTTTCCCCTCCCATTCCTTTGTTTTCCTTCAGTTTTTCCCCTTTTCCCTGACCCTTGCTGGTATGGATTTTTAAATTTTCTATCTTTCCTTATCTCTCTTTTCCTCAACATACTTTCATCTATTGCTAACCCTTCACCTATAATCTTTTTGCTTTTCATTTGTATTTTGATCCAGAGAAATCTATTACAGTAATTTATTTTTGAGTGACTTTTAGTCCTCATTTTATGAAATAATAAGAGCATGTTCTATTTAAATTTAGAAATCAATAAAAATAACTTTAGAAAAAGAACTCAGCTATTCACAATAAAATGATCATGTGATGCGCTAGGGGAAAATCAAGCTCATAAGTCAATGCTCCCTAAATATAAACAGTTTTCTTGCGTGTGGTGTAAAAGGCTCTTAAAAACAGTTGATCTGAAGTAGAGGTGGAAAGTTATTTTAAGTGAAGCTTGCAAATGAATCATTGTAGAAATATTGCTTCTCTTTACTTAGAAAGAGATATTTGCATGATGAAATTGATCTAATACTAACTCTGCTATCAGAATAACTAAATCATTGACAGACAACATGATTTTTATATTGAAATTGCCATTGTAAGGGTACTTTATTTATTTATTTATTTATTTATTTATTTATTTATTTATTTATTTATTTATTTATTTATTTATTTTGCCAAAATAAACTGATAGCTTAGCATGCCTGTTAGATTAGAGTAATTTATTATACCTTAAAAAACAAAAAGTTATAATAATTTCTAATGTATTAATTTCTAGGAAGTCTAGTTTGAGATCTTATTCTTCAATTAGATATTCTAGGTGTGTAATTTAAGATTCTAAATGTGGATTCTAATCTGTTCCCCCAGTTTTGGAGGAAACTGACTAAAATCACTGATAAAATGAGTTTAGGTTTTTAAGGGTTTATTGGAAAATAGAAAGAAAAAGATTGAGAACAGAATTCCAACAGCCTGGCATTCCTATCTTTCCTCAAATTTCCTGTGAAGTCCTCTGCCACCACCACCATCAAGTCAGGAACCCAAAAGAGAGAGAGCTCTCCGCGCAGGCTCCCTTTCCTCCTTACTGTCTCCTCCCAGAAAATAGGAGGCTCCTCAAGTTGATTGGCTGGTAGCCTTGATAGACAGCACCCAAGAGCAAACGTCATTTCCTGATGCCAAGGAAAAGCCACAATGCCTCTAAGGCATTTTCCTCATGGTGGAGCTTTCCCACAGCAAGTCTCCAGTAGGTGGCATCATTCCAATCATTACATAGGGTTATCAATCTGTATGCACTTCCCTAAAAATTCTCAAGTGCACAAAGTGTTCTGAAAACCCTGAAAAGGTTCCCAATACTTAAAAAATCTAATGTTTTACTTAGTGTATCATTTCCTTGATGAAAAAGATACAATAGAAACAGGAAGTTTTGATTTATATTCCTACTTAAGACACTATTCATGTGACCATGAGCAAATCATTTAAAATGAAGGGGTAGATAAAAATTAAGTCTAAATCCTCCCATAGTTTTAAGTCTATTATTCTATGATCCAAATCCAACAGTGCCACTTTCTAGACTAACTATAAAAATGATTCTTCAGGCTTCTTTACTCCTCCTTTCCCATCCCTTCACTTTTTTCCCTTTGTTATCTACTATTTAATCTATCTATCACTTATTTGGACAAAATTGTTTGCATATTAAATTCCCCATTAGGCTCTTAGCTTCTTGATAGCCTTATTTTGGGTATTAATAATGAGTTTTGATACCTTAATAAGATAGTATGAATAAGTTCATCAAATTGGAATAGCTGCTTCCACTTAAAGCCTCTATTTTATTTGTGAGCTATTTTGAAGTTTTTTTTTTCTATAAGTTCTTTTTCAATAATAAATTTAGCAACTGCATGATATGATTTAGTAAGCAACATGTTTGTATTCATAAACAAATTATAAACATGTGGACCTGCTGATAAACCACCAATGAGAAAATATTATGAAGCACTTTATCAGTAATTAATGTAATAAACTACCAAGCAAATTATGTAGTCAAAAACTTGGAAACACCAATATCTGAAAATATTAAAAGAACATATATACGGACAGACACACAGAGGAGTCCCCAATCATCAGTTTGTTTTTAGGGTAAGGATAGGATTAGCTCCTATATTCTCCACAATTGAGATTTAAGTAGCCTGTGTGCATTTGAGGACAGTACTAATTGACAGAGATTTGCCAGATGACAATCTCAGAAGGAAACATATAGCTTCTAGATGGACAGAGTTGTTGTCATAAGTTCATCAAGAAATTAGCTAATCAAAAGTCTAACACTATGATCATTTTAAATAAATAGATTAGTTAGGTAAATTGTCACTTTAAAAAATATATATTGGCCTTACCTACCCATGAATAATAAATATTACTTCAGTTATTTGAATCTGAGTTTATTTGAATAAAAATGTTTTGTGCATATATAGTTCCAGAGTTTGTTTCAACAACTATATGCTCAGGTATTTTATACAATTTAATGTTAAATAATCTAAAATAATACTGAATAATATTGCTGACATACAGTGTAGTTAGTTTCTCCATTTTTCTCTTTTGATTAAATTTAGTTTAAGTTTTTAAGAGATAGTGATTACTATCCCTGCTTTTTTTTACATGATAAATTCTACTCTTGCCCGTTATTTTATCTTTGTGTGTATCTCTCATTTTTATGTTTCCTGAAAGCAACATATTATTGAATTCAAATTTTTAATTTTCTATCCATTTCTGTTTTATGGGCAAATTCATCCCATTCACATTCTAAACTACAATTTACTTGTGCATTTTCCTCCTTCCTATCCTTCTCACCCTTCTTCCCTATCCCTCCTCAATCCTCTGCTTTACTTCTAAACACTACCTTGCCCTCCTATTCCCTAACCTACTCACTCCTCTGAGAATTCCTTCTTTATCATCCCCCTTGCCTTCTTATTTCTTTCTGAATTTAGAAGACTTTTATTCCCATATATATACATAAGTGTATATGTATATGTATGTGTGTGTGTGTGTGTGTATGTGTATATGTGTAGGTTGTTCCCTCTTTATCCCATGCCTGATGAGAGTAAGGTTTCAACACAACCCTCCCTCCCTCTGCTAACTTCTTCTGCATTAATTTTTCCTTTTATGTCTCATTTGAGATAATTACTCCTTTTTGTCTCTCTCTACATAATTTTTAGAACCACCCCATCATACTCAGCTCAGCCCCATCCTTCCTTTCAAACCACCCAAATAATAATCATAGTCATAAAAGTACTGCTATTTCATGTGTAAGTAAATGCTTTGTTCTTATTGAATCCCCTGTAATTGGTCTTTAATGTTTAGCTTTTAGTTCTTCTGGATGTTATATTTTATGATCTAATTTTCCCTTAAATTCTGGGGGGTTTGTCACAAAAACACTATAGTTCATTAAATATCCATTTTTTTCATTCAGGATTATATTTAACTTTTCTGGGTAAGTTACCCTTGCTCAAAACCCCAATTCTTTTGCTCTACAAAATATAGTGTTCTAA